>NC_133493.1:2322748-2410543 GCF_025370935.1 Choristoneura fumiferana
GAATTTTTCTTAATAATTTTTGTAAACACTGCACACTGCATACATTATTTTGGGGACAAACACTGGAGAACCATTTTTTTCCGGCTCGGAATCATAGACTGAGTCTGTCTTCCAAATTTTGCTGAAATCGGAGAGATAAGGGCGTACAAACGATTGATAGAAATGCCAAATACTGCGGAACCTTAAAAACAGCCCACAGCTCCGCTTCCCGTCTAGCGTGTTTACTTACCGAACTTAGCTGAACGACGGATCAGTGATTCCGGTAGGAAATTATGTGAATATACAATATGTAATTAACCTATTTAGAGAGCGATGGAGCGCAGCATACTCAGGTGTAAAAAGGACAGATAGAATCCGAAACACTAACGCTGCGCTCAAAACACGCATAGCCCGACGTTGGGAAAGGACTGCTAAGCTGAAGTGGGACTGGGCTGGACACGTCTGTCGCATGCACCCTACAGAGGTGGGCTCACACAGTCACTTGGTGGTCACCGGAGGACGGCCGTCGACGGCGAAGGTAGACCGAAAAGAGATGGCGGGACGATTTAGACGCGTAATGCAAGGGATTAAAACCTGACATTCCGCTGACCGGGAGGTGTGGAGATCAAGAGGAAGGCTTTGCCCAGCAGTGGGACACTATTGTAGGCTAGTTAAAAAAAAAAAAAACCTATTTATGATGATTTCGGTTTACATTGAAATATTTGACAATATTTGGCAGGTGGTAGACCTTGTGTAAGGTCCGCCCGGATTGCTACCACTATCTTGCTCGGTAATCCTGCCGTGAAGCAGCAGTGCTTGCACTGTTGTGTTTCGGCATGGAGAGTAAGACAGCCGGTGAAATTACTGGCACTTGAGGTATCCCATCTTAAGCCTCTAGGTTGGCGACGCATCTGCAATACCCCTGGTGTTGCAGATGTTTTGTTTTCTTCGAGCGTTTAACATGCAAGAATAAGCGCGTACACACGTTTTCAGTTGTATCTTGCGCGCGTGTAAGCGCATATGCCAAAATCGACCGTATACGCGCAGAAAAAAGGCTAGTCTGAAACCGACCTTAGCGAAAATACAAACTGAAACAGGGATGCACAGGAAAAAACCCAGAAAAAGAGACCAGCGCTGGGAATCGAACCCAGGTCCTCAGCATTCCGTGCTGCGTGCCATACCTCTGCACCACCACTGGACAGGAGTCAGGTTAAGAGGTGAGATGGTCAAGGGTCAGGGGTTGGTCAGGTGGATTTCACGGGATGAAAGTAACATTGGAGTTGAAATAAAAAATACAAAAAGACTCCAAAAACCAATCTTAACCGACCTTAGGTCAACGCATTAAGGCTGCCATCATCATCAACAGCCTTCAGCAGTCCACTGCTGGACATATGCCGCCCCCAATGAGCGCCATTGTGCCCTGTCCTCGGCTACACGCATATAGCTTCTACAAGCAGACCTTCATCAAATCAAATCGTCACTCCACCTGGCCGGAGGGCGTCCTCTACGTTTGCCGAGATTCTAGAACTCGTTATGGCTGTGTAAAATCTCAAAATTTCAAATGCTTTGGCTGGACAGGGTGTGTTCTTTATAAAATAGAAGTGTGATGTGGTGGTGGTGATAGTTGGGTTGTGTGATTTGTGTGTGTTCTTACAGTGTATGGAGGTGGAGGTATTGCATGAACGCACATTTGTTGCATAGATAGTTTTTAGTTAATACAAAGATTCTTAGGTAGGAATCATGTCATCGATTTTACTTACAAGAAAAACTACTTACCTACATTGATTTGATAGTACAATAATGTGGACTAGTCAGTATGGGCAAGCGCAGCGTAGGACGTCCACCAACGAGATGGACGGATGACCTGGTCAAAGCCGCGGGTTCACGGTGGATCCAACCGAAGCAACTGGAGGTCTATGAGGGAGGCCTATGTCCAACAGCTGCTATGATGATGATGATGAGTTAGTTTTACAAGTCGTCTGATCAAGATAGTTCAACTTTTGCTTAATTGCATTTCTAATGCGCGACGTTTGAGCAATCAGTGAGCACGCGGCGGCCAATTAGACGCCGCTCGTGCGCAGTACCCAGGACACAGTTGGAAAACAGTAAGACTTGATTCCAAAAACTGTCGAAACGAAAAAAAGGATAAGATTATTATATATTTACGAAAAATTAAGATTACACGATCAGTTGATTTACAATATTAACCGCCATAGAGCCTTTTTAAGTGTTTGTTTTAGATTTTAACTCAATGGATATGTAGATTTATTCCGATTATTAATACAATTTTTATTACTTGAATTTCATTTAACCAAATTTTTTGTACATTTTGCTTCTCGGTTGCTGCGTCCAGTTTTTAAACGAATTGTCCTTTTTTAACTTCAAATCCTAGTTTTTTTTTTAAATTATGATTGGCGATCCTCGGATAAAGTAGTATATTTTTTTCTTAATATTGTAGGATCCTTTTTCATACTTTATTTTCCGTCACACTGACGACGGTTTACTATATTATTGTATAGGCCACTATTCGATGTGGCACTTTACACACGCACACACATTAGCAACTTCAGCCGAGTCACAGCCCTAAATTTTTGAGCAATCAACGCGAGTCCAATTAGATACCACTCTCGCTCGGCACAGTAGACAGATATAAACAGTAGAATTAAATGAAGTAACCACTTTAGATACGTCAACTTATCGTTACAGAAAGGGTTCCGTACTAGGATACTGTCATAATTTGCACTTGTTTCTTGTATGAGATTTTCTTTATTTTACCAACGGCTTGGAGTATTTGTTTGGCTTGATTATGCGAGTCAAATTCGATCTAATTTAGTGATTATTTGGGTCAATCTTGGAAGCTAAATTTGACCCACTACTTGACGATTGACTTGAAAATTTGGTATATTTATGGTAAATCTAGTGACAATAATAATAATCTGGTAGTGACATCCTGCTAGCTAGTCCGGCCAGAATCGTCTCCGTAGGACGAAACTCTTCAACGGTTAATGGCGTCGACTTGAAATTTGATACAGATCTGCAGTTTAGATGGCATTGCAAGTACAGTCAGCAAAAACGCTTGTATCAAAAATGATTTTTTTATTGAAACTTATTTAATAACAATATTATCATTGACTGTGTTGTATTAAGGCGTTTTACTTTTATGTTGGCATCATTACTGTCAACAGCAGGTTTACCGTGGTGTCAATGTTGATATTTTGTACCATTTGTTATCCCGGCATGAGCGAAAAAGGAATTTTAACGCGAAAGAGCTTTCGTTTCAAACGACTGATTTGGGAATTCATTTCTTTACACTTTCAGGCCGTTACATTCACTATTACAGCACTCGGATACACACATGGAGTGTGTCGTGATCGGAATAATATTCTCTGTGCAATTTTGACTACAAATACCACTTTATACAGGTTGGCCCATTTAGATCGGTCAGTATGGGAAAGTCTGAGACTAAGGCACACGAAGATCTATTCTTAGGAACCATAGTCATCGATTTTAATAACAAGAAAAACTGCATTTAAAAAAAAAGCTGTACTCAGCTCGGGAATCGAACCCGGACGTTTTGAAAAATAAAAAAAAAATAAAAAAAAACCTACACTATCGATATCCAAATAGAAATAAAGTAATTAAGTTTTTTTTTTCAAAACGACCTGGTTCGATTCCCGTACTGAGAACAAGTTTTTTTTTAAATGTTTGAATGCAGTTTTTATTGTTACTAAAATTGATGACAAGGAACCAAACTTTAGTAACAAAAAGAACAGATCTTCGTATGTCTTATACTTTTAGACTTTCCAATACTGACCGATCTAAATGGGCCACCCTGTATAGCATGCTGACTTGCCTGCAACTTTTACTGTATCTCGTGGGAACTTTTTATTTTACTGAGATAAAAGGTAGCCTTTGTTAATCTGGGATAGTGCAGCTTTCAAGTTGCTTCAGATAAAGAAAATTGGTTTACTAGTTCCAGAGATTACCTACTTACAAACACTGGACAGAATACATTGGACGCTCACAATTTACGCGTGGATTACCTAATCTACGAAATTGGATTTGGACCGACATATGACACTTTGACAGTGGCAGTGTCATCCTTGAGTATCATTCTTGACAGTTTACCACTTCACCACAGATAAAAACTAAAATAGTGCTATACAGATCAAATTTATGAAATGGCATTAGTGTGGCAGAACTAGATTAAACTAAGATGTCATCAACCAAAATGCTTTCAATAATTATATAGTTTCGAAATATCGAAATCGGTGTCTTATAATTATTTTTCTTTACAAAAAATAATTATATAACTTTTTTATAATCCAATCCTAAAAATGCTGTAGGTATCCATGGGCGGCGGTCATCACTTACCATCAGGTGACCCGCCTGCTCGTTTTCCAGCTGTTTGATAAAAAAAAGTTCTTTTTCCGTCTTAAAACTCATGCTTTCGTTGCATTGCATTCAGTGTAACTGCAGTGCACATAAACACCCATTACTAACTGTCGTATTGGCATAGGGGTGCAAGTAGACAAAGAGCAGGAGTAATGTTTTGACAAAACTCGATTACATGCTGTTTGGACGCCGTCTATGCGACGGATCAGCGATTCTAAATAATGCTTGAGCGAGCCGGTGGCTCAGTCCGCTTTACTAGTGATGTACTGCTATCGCATATCGGTATATATTATGTAAATATGGTAAGCAGGGATTTGGATGTCCGCGCAGCAGTCTGAGTAGTGGAGAGACTATATTGTCACGTAGTGTTCTCTCCAATAACTTGAACTGCCCAAGATCCGATGATTTAGCAAGTTTTTTAAACCTTGATGCAAAAAAGGAGCGTTATAAGTTTAATGCCTATGTCTGGTTGTCTATGGCATCGTAGCTCTCAAATGGAAAGAGCGATTTCCATGCCACCAGAAGAACACCAGAGTTAAGGTCACGCACACAAGAACATGCCATGTAATGACAGCGAGATTTTGACGTTCACTCATTCATTTAATTCACTCTCCTTTTAAGCAATCAGTTTTTCATGTAGCAGTGCATGTGGCACTACCTATCCATACTTACATTATAAATTTAAAAGTAAAGTAAAGTTTTAAAGTTTAAAGTTTGTGTGTTTGAGTGTTTTTATGTTTGTCCGTCTTTCACGTCGAAATGGAGCCACGGATTGACGTGATTTTTGACCAGAGAGCGTAATTTCCGAGGGAACAGCGCGCGATAACCTAATTCCACGCGGACAAAGTCGCGGGCAAAAGCTAGTACTAACATACTTAAACAAATAAATTCTATCGACAATAAACGCGAACCGTCTCCCCACCCTACAGCAGTGAATCGTAAAAGATGGGCACACACGTTCCGTTGTACTTTTGTGATAAAATGCAATGGCATGTCAAATGTTGCATTGCCTGTGAGCGGGGTAAATTAGGCGTCGCGTTGAAGGAACTGTGCAGACGAGCGCGACAAGCTAATATCGTATGGAACATGTCTAAGAATGTACGTTATTCTTATTCGACAGTGTAGACAAGTCAATGCCATTTAATTTACAGAAAACAACAAGTCTGCGGAATGAAATAAAAAAGTGTAGCTGGGTTACTCGAGCTGTTCAACAGCCTCAAAATTCAAAATTCAAATTCAAATTCAAAATTCAAATGATTTATTCAGTAAATAGGCCGCAATGGGCACTTTTACACGTCATTTTTTTAAACTACCAGCGCTTTCGGAATGACCATCATTGCCAAGAAGAATGCGCCGCAAGAAACTTGGCAGAAAGTCATTTTTTCATAAAAATATAATTACAAATAAAATACTTAAAAACTAT
Organism: Choristoneura fumiferana; assembly: GCF_025370935.1. Taxonomy (NCBI): domain Eukaryota; kingdom Metazoa; phylum Arthropoda; class Insecta; order Lepidoptera; family Tortricidae; genus Choristoneura; species Choristoneura fumiferana. Next base: position 2,328,546 of record NC_133493.1, read on the forward strand.
ATTATACAATTAAGAAAAAAAATACAAAAAATAATAATAAAGAAATACAGGGATGTATGGGGTCCCTTAGTTACAATACTAAACACTAACTATATCTAAACTATATCTACGTTCAGTGGAAGTGTAGAATGCTTCCACCGTCAAAAATTTTAAAATAATAATAAATTTTCGTGATCACATTTTTTTATGAATGGACTGTAATTTGACGACATTTTCGTTTTTTTTAGACTTCCTATACTTCTGCTAGATAGCTTGGAAACTGTAACAGAAACTTCTACGATGTTAACAATAACGTGTCCACGAAAATTTAATAATATTTGCTATCGCAGCGCTCTTAATGACCAAAACTAGAAATAATGTAGGCTCTGTCATCTCTCATATCTGTCATTAACAAAGAAATTCTACCTAGTTTTAGTAAAAGATGTTTGTCTGGAGCGAGTGCGAGCTTGAATTATTATTGAACACTGTCCCTGTTTTGTTCTTAATTCCTCTACATCCCGGACATGTCCAGCAGATAACAACAATTTTCCTGTTGAAATGGTTTGTGGTTGAAATTTTATATTGTGAGTGATACTCACAAACTTGGTCTTCAAAATGATACTCATTTTGATGTGAAAACGATATATTTAATTTATTATCTAGCGATACAAGAACAAAAAAATATGTTAACTATTATTTAAATAAACCATTAAAGTAGCTTTATCTTTTTGTTTTACAGCAAAAGTACAACTAATCATGAAGTAAACAAACCCTGAACAATGAAAATAAAACACACTTTTTGAATAAATTTTACTTACCTCATTTAATTTGAATGACCAAAAAATTTATACAGAACCCTTTGTCCACCCAAATCACGGTATCACAGTTATGTATTTTGTATTATAAATTAAAACGTGATAGGTTTGATTTTTGTTACAATGTACGATGAAATTTCAAAACATCAGAGTAGCGCCCCGCACCGATTTGCAGGAAAACCGCAGGAAAGCAGTCGGGTGCACAACGCGATGTATTTTGGCCGCACGGCACTAAGTTTGGGAGCAATAATTTTGCGAAGTAGTAACGGTACCCTACCTACTTTCTTTTATAAATAAATAATGTTTTTTTTTTATTCGACTGGATGGCAAACGAGCAAGTGGGTCTCCTGATGGTAAGAGATCACCACCACCCATAAACATCTGCAACACCAGGGGTATTTCAGATGCGTAGCCATCCTAGAGGCCTAAGATGGGATGCCTCAAGTGCCAGTAATTTCACCGGCTGTCTTACTCTCCACGCCGAAACACAACAGCGCAAATTTATTTGAAATTATCGCGATTAATACATGAAATAACTACTCTACCGAATAATTCGTTTAAGTTTGTAGTCGTACATCTATTGCAATTGAAAATAATAATGCTTAAATATACAGACAGACACACTTTAAGTAGGTTTAAATAAATATGTAAGATTAACGATTACAATTATTTGCACATATATCTAAGCCATACCTACAGTCATATAACTACCTTTAAATGTCATTGGTAGTACTTAATAGTACTAGGGTTTTGCAATAGTCAGCCCTGTGTGCCTTACGCACACATTGACGCATGTACAGACGTGGTCGTGCTTATGTAGATTCAAGAACGGGTATTAACTAACGAGTAAGAACTAAGTTGCGGACGCTAGGTGGCGCTGATAAACATTAAAGTTAGATAGGTAGGTACTTCGCCCAGTCGTATGCTGAAAGATTCAGTACTTATTTTAAAAGACAGTGTTCAAAATCTTATGTATTTAAGTCACCATCATCCCAGCCTATTATAACCATTCCACTGCTGGGTACAGGCGTCCTCTCAGAATGAAAGAGCTTGGGCCGTACTTCCCACGCGGGCCCAATGAGAATTGGGAATTTCACACACACCACTGAATTGCTTCACAGGTTTGTGCAGGTTTTCTCACGTTGTTTTCCTTTACCGTAAAGCACGTCATAAATTTCAAAAAAATGTAATTTTGAAAAATTCAACGGATTTCGAACCCACGACCCTCCGCTTGAGAGGTCACAGATCAAACTACTAGGCCACGACTGCTTTTTTTTACAGTAAATAGAGTGAACAAACAATAACCATAAATTCTAACAACAGTCTAAATTTCCATCGAACAATTCAAAAGCTAAAACTGTTCCAGCTCATGCTATACAGTTTTCAATTCCGCTTGAAATTGGAAAATGTATTTGCCTATCTTGATAAGATGGGCCACTGACGTTTAATATGGGCAAAGTTTTGTAACTGGCAACGTCAGACGACTGATAGTCTACTGGTTAAAGAACCCGAAGAATCAAGAATCGTTTGTAAAGATCCCTATGTTGTATTGTCTCACTCTGCTCTAAAAACTACAATGAATTGTGCATACGTGCGTGCGTGCCTGTGTGTGTGTGTGTGTGTGTGTGTGTGTGTGTGTGTGTGTGTGTGTGTGTGTGTGTTTGTTACTCATTCACGCTAAATCAGCTGGACAGATTTGGATGAAATTTGGTATACAGATAGCTGGACATCTGAAATAACACAAAGATTACTTTTTTAACCGATTTTCCCGCGGGATCGGGTTAAAATCTTGAAATCTCATCCGCTGGGTATAGTCATGAAATTTTGCACTTTTGTTTATAATGCAACACCAGTAAAAGCCACGATGTAATTCCTACGGGAGTTTGGTAATAGCACATTGTGTCGTAAGGGCGGTAAATAAGGAATTACGAACGAGAGTCTATTAGAAGCCCGAAGTCGAAGACTGAGGGCTTTAATGAATCGATGTTCGCTTGGGCTTCATGACAAGAAAATGTGTACGCGCAATGACTCATTTACCGACCACGGGTTTCATGACAAGCACATTAAGGTCGAGGGTTTTATTTGGGGGGTTGCAACTAAGGTAGCCTGCATGTTACGACACTGTTTACGAGCAAGTGTGATGAAAAATTACAAAATTACAATTCATTTGTTAGATCGAATGGTTTACGCATGCGCAACCGCGAGAAAACACTAATGTTTACATAATATTAGATCATAAAATATTGTTCAGTTTATCATCACAGAGCATTACGCAACGTTTTTCTGAGCATACCCGAAACATCAATTACAATATTGAGCTGGCGTAGTAACGAGATATTGCCCTTTGAGTAGGACCTTTGTATTTGCCCATCCAGTTATTACATTTTCTGCACGTACCTAAAGATTCTGTTTCCTTTTAGGAATGATATTTTGCGAGCGGCTATGTGGACGACATGGTTGCGATACGAAACGCATGGTCGGTGGTGGACTTCGTGAACTTTGCGAAAGCAAAAATGTATATTGATGACATTATTTATTATTATTGTACCGTTTTTGTCAAACTTTAAACCTAAAATTGCTAAAAGTGGCTCCGCAGCGGTAACGTTTCGTGTGCTCTGCCTACCCCATTTGGGAATACAGGCGTGATGTTTATGTGTGTGTGTGGGTGGTGACATTATCTCTAATCTCTATAGGCTGTGTAGATAGATTACCCGACGACCCAAAAACTTGAAATTGGGTATGAAAGTAGGTTCTTATAGCATAACAAATAAGAAAGTCTAAAATATTATTTTTTTATGTTTGTCTGTCTATGTCAGTAATCAATCTTAACTGACTATACAGTGTACATTTCAATTAGAAGCCGGGCTCTGCTAACACTGGATATTCATAGATACCTACAAATTTGTACATGACTAGAAGAATTTGTTCAGATCTGACTCGCACTTGGTCTTTTTTGTTTTCTCGCTGTAGGTACCTACAGGTTACTTTATAATATCGTATTATCGTTTCTCCTAATACCCACGTTATCTCCTAAGACAAGAAAGCGAAAATCTCTCTACTAACAATAATGAAGCTTGGCAAAATATTACATAATTCTCTTCCTTATTCTTTCGTAATTATATTAATACGGGTCATTCAGTAGCGGTTCTTTGAAGCAATTATCTAATAAACAATAGCTGCGTTAGTATATGTAGTAAGTGAGTGGAGGAGACGTGGATTTAATATCTGTCTATCAAAGGCTTAATACAAAAGCCTACCTATGGAAGATGGTTCAAGCATTGTATCAGCAGCAGCTCTTTCTCTGGTGGCTGAAAAAGCCTTTACGGGAGCGTCCCCGACTGCACAGCGGGCATAAAAAGGCATTCGATGTCCAAGGGACGAATTCACCCTCACACGCTAGTCCTGCCGCCTGCCTTAAGTTGTACCGCTCCGGGAATGTTGTCCCATTTCATATTTTTGTCGTGTGTGGAAAAAAGTTTCTCTTGTAAATATTGGTTACCTAATCACCGATAAAAAATCATCGTGTTGAATTTGCAACGCGTTATTTGCGTATAGATTTAGCGTACCTACGTAATGTGCGCGTGAGTGTAAATTCCCGTCAGTTCCATTGTATAGCCCATCCCGTCCTCATTAGCGCAACATTGAGCCGTTTCGAATTATGAGCTTAATCTAAAAACCTCGGCTCAACCGAGTACTAATAAATAAAACGTCAAGCTACAGGCTGTGCTGTTACAAAATCTGTTTGGGGACACACGATTGTAGGTAAACTGTCGTGTGCTTAGCGGTTGTAACATGTTTTTATACCATATACCGGGTGTGGCCTGTAAAACGAGCAAGAAATTACCTCGTCAAACTATACAACATTAGTTCAGCGACTTTTAAAAATAATGGAGTCTTTGAATTTTCCTTTTTTCATACAAATTAAATACTGCTATCAATGTACGCCATCCTAGAACACAACTAACGTCGCCTGTCACGCTACAAATATCAAGCATTTTGCTTAACAATGCTTCTTCGAATAAACTTAAAAATATAATTAAAATTAAAAAACTAATTATTTTTAAAAGTCGCTGAACTAATGTTGTTCAGTTTGACGAGTATGATCTATGTTTTAATTATTAGCTCATATTACAGGCCACACCCGGTAGAGGTTAAAGGGATTTCATTTTCCACGGTGTTTCGTTTTCCATAATTTTGATTTGTCATAAAGTAATTTATTTCTAAAAGAGTACTCAAAATTGCAATTAAACTAATTTACAAATTCGTATTAAGTATTTGGCAATAGAGAGCTTTATTGTTTTTTTACCCATGTCGTCACGAATAAATGTTTTCTTTAAGTATTTCTTTCTCTGATCCTGCTGATTACTCTCACGTTGGGTCTAGTATAAAATCAGGTGTAGCGACTCCTGGCGCTATCTAGTGAGTTAATATAGAAACTCCAATCCAATCCTACATTGCGCAACGAAGTTTCTCAACTCTGACGCTTGAGAATCAAAGAGTATTAATAATAATAATATAATAATAATAAGTTTTTATTTCAGATATTTATTTATTTATTAGTACCAATATAGAAAAAGAGTGGCAACTCTATGGTCATTGCATGTATGGTAACAAGCGCTATCTGGTAGCTAGCTGAAGAACTAAATCTGACATATCACACACATGTACATGCACGCGCACAACAAGCTTAACGTCTATAAAGCCCAGTTTAGACCTGTAAGAAAATTGCGCAAGTTGCATTACATCGCGAGGCCGGAAAGCAAACGAGTTTATGGTGGTCACTTCACTTGGTCACCCAAGCGGAGCAATGTAATACAACTTGAAGAAAACAGCAAAAAATCAGATAAACTTAAAAATCATCCGCGAAAGCCAGACAGCCAACATACAGCGGAAAGATGGCGGACAGACTGAATTTTTCAAGTCCACGTTTGACACATTTGTCAATTTAGTGCTATCATTTTGTCGCCAGAGGCGCTGGCGTGTACGTGAAAAGGTGACGTTTTAAGTGTGCCCCCACTGTTGAGAATACTTTGTCAAACCTGCCTGGAAAGAGATCGCTATGGAACCTCCCTTACAGGCGCAGCATGGTCTGCACTCGCTGCTTACCGAAGATTTCCATAAAATAGACGAATTTAAGACATCTATTTGCAGGATTTTGGTTTTAGTTGGGTTTTTAATTTGTTTACTGGAATTATGGCCAACCATAGTTGCCATGGCATTATAAACTAGGTACGTATATCTTTGCCCGACAAAATTATTAAAAAAAAAACATAGTGTCATCTGTCACATGTTTGTGTTAGGATTAGGCGGTGTAGTTACATAACGTTTATTTACGATGAAGGTCAAACAAAGGTCAAACGTTATTTTGCAAATATATATGTCGGCGGCCGATCGTAAAATCCGCCAGATCACGAAATTCCTAGGCATATCGTGAAATGCCGCCATTTCATGAATTGGCTAAGGGACATCCGCCATATCGTTCAAAACTCACCGTTTAACGATTTGCCTAGTGACGTTTAGGCAGATCATGAAATTCCTAGGCATATCATGAAACGCCGCTATTTCATGATTTGGCCAGTTTCGGCAGATCATGAAATTCCTAGGCATATCATGAAACGCCGCCATATCGGTTCTGGCACTTCGCCGGCCGCTGCCGCGGCACGCTCGCTTCGCTCACTCGGCTCGTGCGTCGTGATCACAATTAAAACTAACCACTCCTCGCTTCGCTCGTCGTACCTAATTTTTTCTATATAAATAAGTAACAACTAGTGAATACTTTATTTATCAACAAAATACTAACCTCTAAAATACGGGCAGACGCCCATGGTTTTTTCACATTGTGCACAGAATACGTTTGATTCACATAAAAAGAACGGAGCTGATGTTCAAAAGCTTCTTTTGCACTTCTATTTTGAATTCAATCACTAGTTTCTGTTTAAAGATCATTTTGTTGCGACGCCGACATTTTTCACGCGCTAAACAAACACGACCGGTCAGCTGGTCACGGCCGCCATTGCATACGCAGCGCCACCAGTGGCCAAAAAAGAAACTATTTTACGATGTGCCCGGTATAGAGCTAGGAATATCGACGAATGCGTTGCTCTAATCGATCTGCCGTATTATTTCTCAGGCACATCGTGATATGCCTGGCCAACGTTTAGGCATATCATGAAATGGCGGCGTTTCACGATATGCCTAGGAATTTCGTGATCTGGCGGATTTTACGATCGGCCGCCGACATATACACGATAATTTAGTATTTTTCACTAAAATGTTATAAAATGATTTAATAAACCTTCCTCGAAATGGTTTTGGAATTAGACACATTGTAAAAAAGTGATCAATGCCAATTTGGAAAAAGTTGCGCTGCGTTCCTCGACGACTTATGTCGCCGTAAGTATCCATCTACTCCACCGCTGAACATTAATTTGGAGAGCAATTAAAACTTTTGCCAAGCATTGGCCGCTTTTTAGCGCCAAAAATGTTTTACGGTCTGTATCTGAGTGGTAAAAATGTGTTGAAGTAGCTTCGTTCTCAGCGGCAGTATGATCAGCAGTACCTTACCTAATTATAAACTTGATTATCCCACTAAAATTATAAATGCGAAAGTTTGCAAGTCTGTGTGTGTGTTAACTTTTCACGTCTGAACAGCTGAACTGATTTAGATATAATTCGGTATACAGATAGTTTGAGCCCCGAGGAAGGAGATGGAATAGTTTTTATTTCGGAAAATTGCCTAACAAATTCTACGTGGGTGTATATTTCCCGCTAACAGCTTGTACTTAATTATAATAACTTGATTAAAATGTGTAGGAATTAAAAGTTTGTCTACATACTAGCTATTTACCATAAAAATACTATAAGTAGTAGAAATAAAAACAATAGTTTAAAAACTTCATATAAATTGAACTAAAACTACAAAGTAAACAGGTCGTCGAGATTTTCTGCCACAAATTAATATCGACTCTAGGACACTGGCCCCATTACATTACCATCACCGCATCGACTCCAGCAATTCTCAAGTCATGTGGTTTATTGAGGTACGACGGGAAAAGGCCTGATGGTATTTTTACAAGCTTTTATTTAGTTTCACCTGTCCCGTTGTCTGTCTGTCGGTAGTCAAATCTATCAAGTAAAATTCGACCAACTTTCAGTAGTCAGATTGACTTGAAATTTGGCATACTTATGTAAATCACGTGACAATACAATAATCTAGTAGTGCCATCCTGGTAGTCCAGCCAGGATCGTCTCCGCAGGACGGAACTTCAACGGGTAATAGCATCGACTTGAAATTTGGTATGCGAATGTAGTTTGGGTGACAATGAAAGTACAATTAACAAAAAGTACATTCAGCAAAAAAGCTTGTATTAAAAATTATTTTTTTATGGTTAGGTTATTAAAGTAAAGTGGCGTTGCTTCAAGAACATTGCGTCAACCGAGAGTTGTGGTTGTCAGAAGCATTTTACTTAGCAGTGTGACATTTAAAAAAAAACATACTTAACATTCGCCTGAACAGAGATTTCTCTTGTGATGATTTAACGCATTACTATAGCAAATGTTTCACAAATTGAAAATATAAACTGAAATATAGATGCACAGAAAAACCAGAAAAATAAGACCATCACTGGGAATCGAACCCAGGTCCTCGGTATTCCGTACCGCGTGCTATACCGCTACACCGCCGCAGCAGCTGAGATATGAGGTGCATAGGGGAAATTCGTGTCTGTACCGTTGACCATCAGTGGTGTAGCGGTATAGCACGCGGTACGGAATACCGAGGACCTGGGTTCGATTCCCAGTGATGGTCTTATTTTTCTGGTTTTTCTGTGCATCTATAATTCAGTTTGTATTTTCAATTTAGGTTGAAAATTTGGAATTGAAATAAAAAATACAAAAAGATTCCAAAAAACCAATCTTAAATGTTTCACAGTTTACTACCCATTTTTAAATTTTTAAAAAACCTCCAGCTGCCCACTGTAAATCATAACTCAACCCCCAAGGGAACCCCTAGATTTTTAAAACCCCGCCCCAATTAGAAAAGTCAACAAACTTAAGCCCCAGTAATACCGTTTTTTAGACAGATATAAGGATTTATATTCCTTGGATAAGGGAAAAAAGGGAATTCCCTGAATATCTTAAGTTTAAATCCCAAGAAATCTAAGCCGGCTTGTCGGCATGATATCGTCTAACGCAGTCCCAACGGTCTGCCTATGTTGCGTCAACGCGCAAGCCATAAGATGAAGCGATTCAGAAATATACCCTCACACATTTTGGCTCATGTCATTTTCAACATGTAACTACCGTGAGACACACTCATATTAAATTATATTGACCCAGATAACTCACGTCTTAAATCGAGTTTAGCTCGACATGTTTCCGGCTAATCCGTAGCCCTTCCTCTGTGGAGCAACGTGATTTGGCGGCTGCTGCAACACGCGCACTGCGCGCCGCCGCTCTAAGCTAAGAGGAAGATCCTCCAGAAGCTCCATTTTAGACGTGAGTTATCTGGGTCATGTAATTTTCGTATGATTTTTGCATTTGTACCAATTCAAATTCATTTAAATTCTCTTATGCTTTATACATCTGAACTGAAGCCTTTTTTTAATATACTTAGTTATACGTATTAATATACGATGGTAGAAAGGGATGGCGAATGCGATCGCAAGCGTCAGTGCATTAGACAATAGAGTCTCTGTTTTTCACATTCGTGCGAATTTTCTTTGTTTATCGCGTTAACAAAGTGTTTTCTTTCTATTTCTTGGCGGTTTTGTTTTCGGTTATCTGATGGCTAATTTTATTTCGTATACAAAGAAAATTATACAAAGAGAAAAACAGGCAGTGAAAATATGTAGTTTAGCAATTTAACATGATCAGGAGAATTTTCACAAATCTAATTTTACCCACTTTCAGTAGGTTGTCGGATTTACTAGTAAAATAACATAATATCATAAAAAATATTATCTGATAAATTTAGTAACAACGTGAAATGTAAATAATATCTATACCTAATAATAAGAACCGTCAGCAAGAAAAGCTTGCATTAAAATGTAAACTATGAACAAATCCTTATAACAACATAATATTTCTATTTATGACTGTAGAGTGTATTTTTGGTTTCTTTATAAGCACTCTTTCTGTCTGTTTGAAACTGTCTTTTGAAAAAAAAACACGACCGGCCAACCAACTGTTTACTCCCAGTTAAACTCTAAAGGATTTCAGGTGTCATTTTTAATAACTCAATGTCATAACTAAATGAGCCAATGGCAAGCAAACGTCATACGGAACTCACGATACTAACGCCATCTAGCGATATTTTGCATCTGTGAAAACCCTTATGGCGGTGAGTCAATGAGGGCTATCGCGTATGAATTCGCCGCTAGAGGCGCTAGTGAAGCGTGAGGTCTCCGAAATGTCAAATCTCATAGTGAAAACCCTTATGGCGGTGAGTCAATGAGGGCTATCGCGTATGAATTCGCCGCTAGAGGCGCTAGTGAAGCGTTGAGGTCTCCGAAATGTCAAATCTCATAGTGAAAACCCTTATGGCGTGAGTCAATGAGGGCTATCGCGTATGAATTCGCCGCTAGAGGCGCTAGTGTAGCGTGAGGTCTCCGAAATGTCAAATCTCATAGTTTTTGGGTGAGCTACGCGGGTTTATTTATAATTAGAATTTTTTGTGAATATTTTGCATTACCAGAAATTAATTATGGCAATTATGCGTTACGGGCAATAAATGTCTGTGTTTTGAGACAGTTTTGTCTTTCGGAAACTTTTGTCCTCCCTTTTTTCCGAACAAAACGGGACTAAGATCCCAGATCCCTTTAAGGGATAAGTTCGCCTTTGTACATCTTACTATCCTGTGTTATGTTATTTTCATGTGTTTTATGTACAATAAAGAGTTTACAATACAATACAATACTAAGCAACACTGTGGTTGCTGGATATTTTTTATGGTACGGTTTTAAGTGTATTAGATATGATTTAATCTAAACTTTGTTTTAAAACGCCCGTAATAACAGACTCTGAAAGCCACACTTAAAAACCTCACGCAACAGTGCGTCATCTAGTGAGACAAAAAACCCGATAGCCCTCATTGGTCAAACAGCACGCATTCACTCCTCACTTACGCCGCCTCTTATCTCCTAACAACATGATTTACAGTGCCGCCCGCCAGTTTCGTCCAATTTACAGAAAGCCCCACCCTAATAAAATACCCGTACGTAACAAATTTCCCGGACCGGCGCGTCCGGCAATTAATCTACCACACGATACTGGATTGAAAACGGAGGTTTGCCATCGGTTTTGTGGAGTTTTAATATGCTAATGGGTTGACCAACCAAAAAAAAGTTGCAAGAATTACCTTACCTTTGTATTTTTTTTGTTAGAAGAGGGCTATTGTAGCGACCATGTACTCGTATTATTTAGCTTTCGATACGTCGATATCGTGCCAGAACCGATGTGGCGGCATTTCATGATATGCTAGGAATTTCATGATCTGCCTAAACTGGCCAAATCATGAAAATGGCGGCGTTTCATGATATTGATAATTTCGTGATCGGTCGGATTTTAAGATAGACAAAATAATATGTAAACATGAAAAATTAGGAGTTGTGACGGTTTTAAGGCAATCCCTTCATGGCTCATCTCCTAAGAAAACCTTATAGCATCATACATTGCAAACATTTTTGGAACAATAGTTATGTATTACTGGTGTCTCCTAAGTTATGTGACAGGATAACTTACTAAAAAATTGATTGACCCAGATACATTTTTAGAAATGTTTGCATCATCTACAGAAAATTGTAATCAAAGACAAAACGACTTTTTTAGCAAGGAACTGAACTCAGAATTAATATCGGCCAGATTTTTGATGTCTCGTAAACAATATAAATGAGGAGCTTGTAAAATCTGCGCAACGAGCGAGGCGCTTTGAAACTTTTTTTAACTGCCCAATAAACAGCTTGAGAGCTTTTTGTAGACTGTTCTAGTAATTTGTACGTTTACTGTCATTTTATTAACCGACTTACAAATAAGAGGTTCATTTTTGTCCGAATATTGAACTTTCTGATCCAGTTTAGAAAAAATAAATATGTCGACGAGAGCGGAGAGGAGAGATGAGATGATGATGATGGATGGAATGAGAATACCTCCGTCTCGCCGTCAGGATGCGTTAATGATGTAGGTACTAAAAGAACTTCTTTTGGAATGCAGGTCTTTTATTTCACCAACCGATTATAATTAAAACACAGAACCAACCAGCGTATGTACAGAGCTAATCGACAGACGAACCGACAGAATCATTAGCCAGGTGTTGTCGTCCCTACAGTCCGAAGTAGAATGACGTTCCGGCCAACGAGCCCGTCCACGTGCACCGTAACCGGTCTCGATCTCAATATTATAACATCCTATAAAGAAGGCTTGACTATTGTTATCCACGACAAAAGCCAAGGTCCGCCCGGATTGCTACCACCATCTTGCTCGTTAATTCCGTGAAATAGCAGTGCTGCACTGTTGTGTTTCAGCGTGGAGAGTAAGACAGCAGGTAAAATTACTGACACTTGAGGTATCCCATCTTAGGCCTCTAGGTTGGCAACGCATCTGCAATCTCCCTTGTGTTGCAGGTGTCTATGGGCGTGGTAATCTCTTACCATCAGGTGACCCACTTGCTCGTTTTCCATTCAGTCGAAATATATATATATATATATATATATATAGCTTTGCTAAGCTTACTTTGGGACTAGGTCTATTGGTGTGAATTGTCCCGTGAAATTTATTTATTTATTATATATTTCTTGAAACCGGTGGATGCAAGTGGCAAGTTGTCGTTCATTGTGGCGTTCTAGGGGGAGGCCTTTGTCCAGCAGTGACGTCTTCGGGCTGAGATGATGATGATGATGATATTTTCTTGAAATCACACATATAATAATATATATATGAAGGAAAAGTCTTGTTCTCAGCCATTGGAGCCCAAAATATATAATTTCAAGAAATATAGATATGTATTATAATGTGATATAACGATGCAATAGTGACACGATACGTTAACTTTTTTTTGGACATCAAATAACTAATAAAAAACAAATGCTAGTTGGACTGGCTCACTGATGGATTCGTCCAAATTTTTATTAGGTGGGTATGTTTCAAAATGCATAAAAGCTTTCAGCGGCCGTACAGTCACCAGCATTAATATCTGCCACAGCGGAGCGTGCAAAAATTACTGACACGTTCTTCCGGCCCTAGAAATAAAGGTTTGAATAATGAACTTTTTCAGTTTTTTTTTTTCAATTTAAAGTAAAGTAAGCAAAGAAGGAGGACGAGTTCTTGAGTGGAGAACACGGATCGGCAAACGTAGCGTAGGACGTCCTCAGACTCGGTGGAGCGATGATCTTCGCAGGGCGGCTGGCAAGAGCTGGATGAAAATAGCCGAGGATCGTGCTCAGTGGCGTGCATGGGAGAGGCCTATGTCCAGCAGGTTTGAATAATGAACTTTTTCAATTTTTTTTTTTCAATTTAATGGTAAGCAAAGAAGGAGGAATATCTAAGGTAATTTTAATCGACTCTAAGAAATTGTTGAGGCTACAAAGAGGACCTTTAAAATAGATACACACGCTTGCAAAATATAACCCTTTTTCGGGCAGTCGGTTAAACAATGAAAGAAAAATCGACAGTTTAACGGTTTCCAGCTATTATTTCATTCAGCCCCAAGCACCCTGTATCACGCGAGTTAATCATAGCATTGAAACAAACGAGTGAAAAAACTGGAGATTTCACGAGTCGTCCGCTCCCAGTGATTAATGGACCGTTGCGATAAAGCAGCGGAACCTTACACAAGGGTTCCGTACAAAAATTCCAAAATTACATGGACATGTTCACTTTCACGGACAGTCCGTCCAGAGACGTGAATAAAAACCTTCGTGATTCGGCACTACGTCTGTGGCCGGCGATTTTTGCTGTGACATAAGTGCTGTTTCGTCCACAACCGTGAACTTTTCATAGGGTTCTAATGTGGCCTTTGTTCAGTGGACATCTTCCAGTAATAAAAAATCAAAACCAAAAAACAGCCTCTCAAAATCAGAAAATCTTTGAAGGGCCACATAGTACCTGTTTTACCCCTGTTGCGGCGGTGATTGCTTTCCATCAAGTGATCCGCATGCTCGCTTTCCTATTATAAAAAAGACTACTCTTTTTAATGAGCAATTCCGAGCAAAGTCAAGCTCTTATAAAACAAGGATCTCCAACGGAAACTCGTCTTGAATGAAATCTCGACTTATTCGGATTTAATTCATTACTAGCTCCGTTTTGAGACTGACTAATTATGACTTTTTTATCTGAAGAACAATAGCTGTGTCCGTTCACAAAACGCGTTGAAAGACCATTAAATCTCCAAAAATACCCGGTTGAAAAGCTTGTGTAAAGTCCGTCCGGAACATCGTCATCATAATCAACCGTAGTAAGTCCTCTTTTGGGCAAATGCCTGCTCCATATGATAGACCTTCAGTTGCTTCGGTTGGAAGCGGCATGCATCCACCGTGAACCTGCGACATCCAGGTCGTTCGTCCATCTTGTGGTAGACATCCTATGCTGCGTTTGCTGATCCGCAGTCTAATTCGAGAACTTTTCGTCTTGGACTATCATCTTACTCGCTCAACCGCCAAGTAACTCACGCTCCTGAGTTTAGGTGTGGACATGGCAAACGAGGTGTTTTGAATAATTTATTGAATCAGGCGTTACTTTGCGGAGGTCCATATCAATTACAAATGATTTGGTAATAGATGGGTTTGCGTGATTTGTGTGTGTTCTTGCAGTGCGGTGGTGGAGGAACTGCATGAACGCATATTTTGCATAAACTTAGCTATCATAAGGTCGCGGGTGAGCAAAAAAACTCTTTTAGCCCATTGAGGTATTTTGATTTAGTTTGAGTTGCACTAAGTTACTGTAATTATATCGTTACAGTAACTTAGTCAACCGGCTGTCAAAACTCCGCTTGAGTAAATTTCTAGAAGCCAAAATGATGTATGTACGTACGTTTTACTAAGTGTTTTAAGTTTTGGCAAAATACGTTGGGTTTGGTTGGTGTGTGTAAGTATTCTTACAGCGTGGAGTCGGACACATTCGTGAACATTTGTTGTTGCATAAACGTAGCTACCTATCTTAAGGTCGGGTGAGCAAAGTAATTCTTTATAATTATGGATCTCAGCAAAATAAAGCCTGGTTCAATAAATTATTTATTTTCCAGCAAATACACGCATACACGCGCGCACGCGTGGGAACTATGGCCCAAGCCCTCTTGTTCTGAGAGGAGGCCTGTGCCCAGCAGTGGGACGTATATAGGCTGGGATGATGACACGCATACAAACGTACGTAAATGTACACATGAAGTCGACAAAATTTAGAAATTCTCAAAACTATACTCAATTTTGTATGACGGCACGCCGTGCATCCTAGAGCATCAAGGCACAAAATTAAGCATTCCATACCTACGAAACTACCAAATCAGTTTCACATTTAACATACAAACCAAACTCCGCCGTTGCTGCTGCATAACATAACTACTGTTCTAACTACATCAAAGCTAAGTCAAAGTAAACCCAATGATCTTAAAAATAGGATTCAGTAGCGAATAAAACTCAATGAGACATAGGACTAGTGGAGTTGGAGAACTGTGCTATCAGCACATTATGCTTTCAGGACAGTTGTGTCTGGTGTCTAATTGTGTATTCTATTCTAGGATTCCATTTATTATGACCATAAATAAAAGAATGTATATGTTAGTAATATTTTAGCTAATAAGAAGAAGGTATACAGGATGTCTCTGACCATGGGTTTTAGGTCTCTACGCACTACACCGTATCATGACCGTTATATGAACGTGTTAGGAACGGAATGTCTCATACTTTTCGATAAACATAATTATCTATCGGGGCCGAGACATGGACGGTGAAGGAAAAAGGATAAAAAATTTATGGAATAATCGAGAAAAACTAACAAAAAAGCGACGTTGCCAGCTCAGCAGGTAAAAACGCTGAGCCACCTTAGCCATGGCGGTTGGGTTTTACATCCAGAAAATTAGATCCGCATCTGCCCAATATCGTCACATAAACTCTTAAAACACTGTGACCCGGTTATCGTGAGAGAAACCAGTTACTACCGGTTTTCCTTATCCCGCCATTATTCAGTCAAAGCTGTTGGTTTGATTTACGGCGTGTGTTTTATTTACCTATTTATCTGCCTTTGTATAATATCCCCGTTTATGGGGGAATTATTGTAATCCTTATTTCGGAGTGCTTGGTGGAAAATTTCATTTTGTGCCGGAGCAGGGATGAAAAATGCTGCCCCACTTATCCGGATGCCATGCGTAACTATGGCGGAGTTCATAGTTGAGGCAAATACTGGTAGATACTTCGAAGAATAGGGAAATAAAGTGTTTGAAAAAAAATACCCTGGTTTCATGCTGGGGAGATGCTGAGGATTTCTATGAAATAGCTGATTTTTTACCCCGATTTTCGTATTGGTCCCATGGGAAAAGTTGTTCAGTATGACCGCCCTTATCCTTTATCACAGCAAACAGAACAGGACAGCTAAGGCGTGGAATGCCCCACCTGCGTCTGTGTTCCCTGATCGCTAAAATTAAGCATGATACCAGTCTTGCGACCGACGTTAGTCTTCTTCTGTTGAAAACTGTCACACTTAGAGCCTGTTTCACCACTTGTCGGCTAACTTTAACCTTTTCGCCGCCAAGTCAAATACAAAAGACATCACCTATACGCCAGACTTCTATATTGCAATGCCTAAAATTGAACCTTAACACAATCGAACGAAGGTTGCTTTTGCATTGAAGTAATCGACGTTTATATAGGTTGTTGGCGTGGAACCTGCGGTGCGTATATATAAGTCGTTGGCGTCGAAAAGGTTAAGTGTCAGATAAAAATAATGCCGCCTTTGTTTATTCGGACAAAACAAACAGAGACGGCAGCACTGATATCCGTCACTTAAAGTTAGTCGACAACTGATCAAACAGGCCCTTAGTGTTAAAACTTATTGCTTTTTGTTGAACTAAGAAAACTGCACTATAAATAAAGGCCTAAGACACACATGAACAGAAGGCACATGCAATAAGTGCATGTTTGGTGTTACCAGGTGCACTCGCATACAGCGCTGACAATAAAGCATGCTATCTCATTTCTTGAGACAAACGCTTACCCAAAATATAATTTAAATTTTGGTGATAATTTGGCTTAAAATTACTAAATTAAGAGAAGTTTCCCTGCCGGCCGCGCTGCCGCGTTATGTATTCGTTTGGGATATTGCTGTCTTTATCGCTCGTGACATAAGCGCTCGCAGCCGTCCCCCCATGCCTTCCGCAACGACGTCCGTAATTTATATCGAGATAGCTGTAGGCTTTTCAAGATTTGGGCGCTAGAATTTTGGGTTTCGTTGTCCTCATATTATACGAAAAGTATAGCACAGAAATCAATGATATTGTACAATCAAGATAATCATTATATTTTCTATGCCTGTGGTCTTTTCGATTTTTGCAAAAATGCTTTATTAGTCTGTAATTCTCGTGCAGTTTACATCTTTTTTTTGTCGACTTTTGAGCTCCTGTAATTCTGTTATTACACATTTATATGAAAATCTGAAAAACCACACGAACCCATCTCCCACCACCACCACAGTACCCTGACGCGTTTCAAACTCAACCAGTCATTGATATGGACCTCCGCAAAGTAACGCCTGTTTCAATACATCCCTACTAATATTATAAATGTGTGTGTTTGTATGTTTGCGTGTTTGTATGTTTGTCCGTCTTTCACGTCGAAACGAAGCGACGGAACGACGTGTTTTTTGGCGTAGAGATAGTTTATGGACCAGAGAGTAACATAGGCTACTTTTTATCCCGGAAAAATGCACAGTTTCCGAGAGAACAGCTCGCGATAACCGAATTCCACGCGAGCGAAGCCGCGGACAAAACCTAGTATTAACCATATTTTTATCTTCTTTCTTTGTATCTAAACTCGCCTTCCCACGTTTGGAAGCAGGGTAAGATCCTTCGCAATATAACATCTGATTCAATCAATATCCATTGGACTCCCTCAAGCTTTACTACTTAGGTTATAAAAACATGTTGTACAGGGCCTGCTAACGCTATTTACCCAAAAATATTTGGTACCAACGCTGTTCCGCACTTGCCCAGTTTTTTACCCCACTGACTTTGGTTGTTAACTGAAGCTGAAAACTAACAATTCTGATGTTTTTTACAACAATATTTTTTTTTACAAACACTCATTAAACCAAAATGTACAGATATTTTCTAAGGCAATTTGGGTTAACGTTAACGAGCTACCTTTTTCACAACATTTTCCCTTAAAGAATATTTTTCCACTAAAGAACGTAAAAAACTTTATATTCAATTTTACAAACTGTTACCACATTATAAATCTAGTAAGTTATCGACGAACAACTTATTAAACTTACACACTTGCTCGCGGGCCCTTCAAGTAAAATTCAAAATTTATAAATTCGTTCACTATGTTTATTTATTTGTTTTATAGAGAACTAGCCGTCTACAAAGCTTTTGTTAATCGCTATTTTGTGGAACTATGCAAATTGTGTCCGTTTCAAGGTTTTAAACTTTATCGTACCAAATTTCATCTTAGTTAATTCAGTGGCCGAAGCGTGAAGACGGAAATAAACAGAAAAAGTTGCTTTCGTATTTATTTAAATTTACAATATTGGTAAGGTTTATTCTCTGAGACTAGATACTGAACTGATTGTCAATAATAAATTCGCTGATAGAAAAGTACACTTCGATACAAATAAGCTACTTTGATCCTCAAAAAGCGCAAAGTTCCCAAGGGATCAACTGGGCCAATATCTAGGGGACGAATAAATACTTTAACACGATATAAAATATGGCCGCAATCAAAACTAAACATAACTAAATTTTACTTCTTGATATTTCATGTTTATATTACCTTACTTTCTTAATTTTATGAATTTAGTAAACGAAATCAAATCTAAAACGTACCAAAGGAACTTAATTGAAGTAGAAGTGTTGCTACACTTGTCCAATTTATTTATTTTTTATACAAGGGATAAACATGGATCTGCCAGCTTCGTACTCAGATTCTCTAACCCCTAAGCAGTCCGTCGTTAATGTTGTGAGTGTTGTCAGTGTTGTGAGGTTGAGCATGATGGTGAACATCTGGCACGCTCTGGCGTAATTACATTGGCATATTGTAGATTACCTACTGGTTTTATACTGTAACAAAGAAAATGCTAAAATAAAGGTTATCTACATACGTGCGCGGGACATGTTACAAATGAGCTGGCACCTGAACCCCGTACCGATTGCTAGTGATGTTCCATCAAATAACGACTTAATATCGATGTCGATAAAAAGATTTGAATTTTTCCTTTAGACGCGTCTTACAATCATTGTTTTAAGACGTCAACTTCCTTATTGTTTTTTTTAAATTGTTGCTACCAATCCTATCAAAAATAGTAAGTGTAGCCGTATTTAAAAAAAACTTTTTGTGTTTGGTTGGCCAACCTGGCGCCCATCTGAAATTTGATAGATCGCGGGTAAAAATATCTGCTACTGGCTACTAACTCTGCCAAAAAAAGTAAAAAATAAAATATAAAAAACTTATTTGGCGGGAACCTTGCACATTTTCCGTGGTTTTTTTTTGAGAATGCGAATGTAAACTTACAAAAATGGAATCATCGAGTGCTAGTGACATTTCTTTCCTTTAGCATGAGGTTTTTTTTCGTCTACTATTCCTGTAAAAGTTGAAAGAAAAGCAGATTATGCACCTCACATTAAGTAATTTATATTGCCCTCGTGCTTTGTAAAGCCCTCGCTGACGATCGGGCTCCAAAACGACACTTTCTGCTTGGTGCAACAATCTACTATTTTGGCTGCTATTTAATTTGTTTGTTTGTTTTATTTTATTTCGACTCCTGTTTTATACTTTTTTGTATACATTTGACGGTCCTTTTCTCAAATTCTTCTCATTATCTGACATTTAGTGTATTTTCTAGAAGGTAACAAATACGTTATATCTCTGTACTGCTTCCCATCACTAAAAGCCCTGGCATCACGTGCGCCGCTTAAGGCGTCTTTGTCCCAAAAACACGGATTAATCTCCAGGACTGATAACACGATACGCTCCAACAAAAGATTTCAAAAGTAATTTATTTTGCATCGTATTCGGGATATTGTTTCTACGTGGGGATCATTAAAGTATCTTCTTATTATCTTATGTATCTTCTTAAATAATCTTCTCATGTTTTTACTATACTTTAAATATCTTGGTAGCCTCTTGCCCGCGACTCCGTCTGTGTAGAATTCGTTTATCGCTATCCCGCGGGAATTATCCTATGTCCTTCCCGGGACTCAAACTATTTGTCGAATTTCACCTAAATCAGCGGTTTAGTTAGACGTGATGAAGTAACAAACAAAGAAACAAACAGATAAACAAACAAACATACTTACAATCTTTCGCATTTATAATAGATATTAGTTGGTCACCAAGGATTCTCACCAATCAACAGCTTGCGCTGATATCTGTTGCAAGGAGCAAGAAGACCATACCAACTTTAGTATACATCTGTGTCCCACTGTAGGGCAAACACCTCCCCTTTTGACCTTCACATCTCGCTATCCAGAAATATATTAGGCCACTCATTCATTTCCACGTCCAGAATCATCTCGCCATTTCTACCTCGGCTAGTCTTGACATTCAAAAACAAAGAACCAAAAAAAGAAAGAAGAAGTAGACTACCTAGGATTAAATAATTAAGGAGAACATCAACACCGTGTCAATAAGTCAATGATGGCATGAGAAAGATGAAAACCGCAATCAAGAAAGGTCGCACCTCATAAAATGACAATAAGAACCAGCGTATAAAGACAATTTAATTAAGCTAATTAAGATTTTCCTCTGTGGCGTTACGAAATATGTCGGGTCGAAATAGTCCTATTTATATTATAAATGCAGAAGTTTGTGAATATGTTTATGAGTTAATTTAAGCACTCTCTTATCACGTAAAAGACTGAATGGATTGAGATGATATCTGACTACAAAGAGCTACGTTTAGAATAACACATACAAAGGTTACTCTAAGTAACTTCCATATGCCTGATGGCCATCATAATTATGGAACACTAATAATAATTAATTATCTATTAGTACCAAATCATATCTTAACGTGATCCTTGCCAAATTCTAAATCTCAACTTCTTAAAAGCAGTGGTGGCCGAATGGTGGGGGAGTGGTGGTTTGAGTGATGTGGCCTCTCAAGCAGAGGATCCTGGGTTCAAACCCCGGCTCGCACCTTTGAGTTTTTCGAAATTCATGTGCGAAATTACATTTGAAATTTACCACGAGCTTTGCGGTGAAGGAACACATCGTGAGGAAACCTGCACAAACCTGCGAAGCGGTTCAATGGTGTGTGTGAAGTTCCCAATCCGCACTGGGCCCGCGTGGGAACTACGGCCCAAGCCCTCTCATTCTGAGAGGAGGCCTGTACCTGTGCTGGCAGTGGGACGTATATGAGCTGGGATGAGAATTCTAAAAATATATTTTTTTTGCAAGGGTTTTTATCACACAACGTAAATCAACAGCACAATGTAATCTTTAGGTAAGCCCGAAATTCCGAATGCCAGGATCGAAACGAATATTGCGTGGGAAGCTGCAGATAAAGGTTAAAAGCTGGGTAAATGTATATTCAATATTAAACTACCTACCTACTCATTTACTAAACATACCTACATAGTTATCAGGCCGACTAGTATATTTATACTGTAGTTTAAATTAATTAAAATTGGGGAAATAAACGATTTGAATTGAATTTGAATAAACTAAAACGAGATCACTATGCTTATGGCACAACACGCACTGAACCACATTTAACTTTTTAAAATCCCCAAATTACAAAACAATTCTGAATCCAAACAAATGCATTTTACAGGCAATTAAGCAGCACAGAGTATATCAATCAGGGCAGAGACATCTGTGAGTTACGACCCGGAGCGGTGTCACTGTCCCAACAGTGATCTGTGGCGCATACTAAGTGTCTAGATAAGGTAGACGAAATGAAATAGCCGCATGCTGAAAAAATCTCATTTAAGCGCTAAGCTTGGTTTTCTACAGGTTTCATTTTGGAGAATGTGCGTCGGACCTATTTTGGCAGCTCCTTTCTTTCACAGGTTGACCAGAAGTTTTTTTTTATTTGACTGGATGGCAAACGAGCAAGTGGGTCTCCTGATGGTAAGAGATCGCCACCGCCCATAGACACCTGCAACACCAGGGGGATTGCAGATGCGTTGCCAACCTAGAGGCCTAAGATGGGATACCTCAAGTGCCAGTAATTTCACCGGCATATGTTGATCGCATCCCTAAAATTCGCACAAAGCGTTTTTCATCATCATCATCAGCCTACAGCAGTCCACTGCTGGACATAGGCCTCTTCCATGGCGCGCCACAACACTCTGTCTCCAGCCCCTCGCATCCATCCACTGCCCGCGACTCTCTTAAGGACGCCCTACACAACGTTTTCCCGTCTCGTCTGCTCCACCATTCATCGGTCCTGCGACAGACGTGGCCAGCCCAACGCCACTTCAGCGAACTAATCCTTTGAACAACGTCGGTGACTTTCGTTCTTTGTCGGATAATGTGATTTCCAATTTTATCCTTCAAAGAAACCCCTAGCATTGCTCTCTTCATAGCTCGCTCGCTGCTGGCTCGCTTCAAACCATTTTCGCTGTCTTGTATTATCCGGACAGCTGAGGAGTGGAATGGTCTGCCAGCTTGGGTGCGGCAGACGTGAGCTTGCCTTCGAAATCCAAAAGGGAACTAAATTATTGTTATTAATATTTTAAAATTTATGACGGTGGAAGCATTCTACACTTCCACTGAACGTAGATATAGTTTAGATATAAGTAGTTAGTGTTTAGTATTGTAACTAAGGGACCCCATACATCCCTGTATTTTTATTATTACTATTTTTTTGTATTCTTTTTTTTCTTTAATAGTATAATATAGTTTTTAAGTATTTTATTTGTAATTATATAATTATGAAAAAATGACTTTGATGGTCTTTCCGAAAGCGCTGGTAGTTTAAAAAATGACGTGTAAAAGTGCTCATTGCGGCCTATTTACTGAATAAATCATTTGAATTTTGAATTTGAATTTGAGCTTCTGTGTTCCCTGATTGCTACAATATGGCCGTCTTCAAATCTAGGATGAATGGGTATTTATTATACAAGGGTGCTCTCTTAGTCCACATGTTGCAGGTGGTAGGACCTTGCGCAAGGTCCGCCCGGATTGCTATCACCATCTTGCTCGCTAATGCAGTTTGGCAGAGGTTTATAGTTATAAGTATTTCTGTAGTTCTTTTGTTTTTTGAGTAAATAAAAAATATAAAAAATTACTTCGCCGGGTTGTGAAGGGTCCCTTACCTTTTATGATTTAGGCCGCTTAAGAGAGGATAGTGGATTCAATTCCGAACTCGCTCCTCTGAATTTTTTGAAGTTTATTTACAAATATTGGCTTTAGGTACTGGAACGAGGGTTTCTTGACAAGCGAAATATCCGTTTGACGTTAGAGTCTTGCTTGTGATTGGCTCATTTAGTTATTTACATATAACTGACTTCACACTTAGTCCAGCGTCAACTAGACTGAGGGCCTGTTTTACCACTTGTCGACTAACTTTAACTGACGGATATCAGTGATGCCGTCTCTGTTTGTTTTGTCCGAACAAACAAAGACGGCATTACTTTTATCTGACAGTTAAAGCTAGTCGACAAGTGGTGAAACAGGCCCTAAGTCTGTCAGCTACCGTATGCCAACCGATAGTGTCTTTTTCAACCTCGACATTGACGGAATCATCAATAGTATCAATGGAGCTATGTTTTTCAAAATTATATTGAATTGAATAGCCTGTCACAAAAATCTTATTGAAATTTCAAATCAAATACTAAGTACCAATTAAACGTTACCCTGTAACCCAAATAAAGGGATATCCAGTGAGTTTTACCTTTTATAATCCGGACCGATCCGGTGCCAATGCCAGTCACGTTTTGCCCGCGAGCTTCTATTTCTAGTTACCGATTCTGAGTTAAATTTAAATTACAGATTATCTTTATCGTCAAAATCTAAATAAATTATTTTTTTTAATTCAAATTATGATTTTTTTTGGTAGAGTTGCCTACTTTTTGTATAGATCGTGCTGTCAAGATGCCAAATTATATGCTTATCAAAATAACTTCTATTCTGCAAATGTCAATGAGTGTTAACGAACGTCTTTAACGCACTCCATCATCATCCACACAGGCCTCCTCTCAGAATGAGAGGGCTTGGGCCGTAGTTCCCACGCGGGCCCAGTGCGGATTGGGAACTTCACACACCATTAAACGCACTTTAACGCACTAACTCAGTAAAAATTACAATAATTAGGTTATGCGTGTCAGCGTAAGTTAGCCTTAAAGTTATGTCAGAATAAGTGCGGCGCGATGTACGGTAGGCCTCTAACAAGATAGAGCGACGACCTGAGCCCTTAGTGTAAGTTTTCGGTTACAAAATACGTCTCGATCGCGTTCGCGTTAAATCTCTTCAATTTATAATTAATGGAAACACGAACAGCGCCTCTAGTGGCACGTTTGCGATGTTCGTGCTTCCATACAAATTGAGATTTTAACGCAAACGCGATCGAGACGTATTTTAACCGAAACCTTACACTAAGGGCACTGGTTAAGATCGCGGGATCGCGGTGGATGCGGAAGGCATCGTCCTAATAGAACGCGAACGCGCGATCATCGTAGGTTCGCGCGAATTTTACTTGTACGAACGCGAACATAATTTTGAACTGGAATGTCCTAACTGACAATCGTGCGATCGTGCGATTGTCAGTTAGGACACCTATTCGAGTTCATTATATTTGATTGCGTGTTCGTAAAAAGTATAATTCGCGCGAACCTACGATGATCGCGCATTCGCGTTCTATTAGAGCTTGTCCAGATGAGGCGATTTACGCGGCGTTTCATTTTATATTGCGTACAGATGACGCGTTTTACGCGCGTAATAACTAACAATAACTACAATAAAAATCTGAAATCTAATACGTCCACTCGCCATGGAGTCGCGCGTGGTAGTGGACGCAGCAATGGCGCCTGGGTATCTCAACTCGCGCGGCGCTCGCGCGTAGTACGTGCGAGTCGAGAGTCGCGCTCATCGCACGCGATTTACGCGCGAGTTGCGAAACGCGCAGCATCATCTGGACGGGATATATGTAGCCCCAGTACCTCGGGAACGCGCGAGTGGACTCGCGCGTAAATCGCCTCATCTGGACAAGCTCTTAGGACGGCCAAAACGACCGTATACGCGCAAAAAAAAATGCTTATTCGAAACCGCCCACATTTCAAGTTTCGACTGAACACGCAGGAATGAGCGCGTACATGCGTTCTATTTACAGCTCGCGTGTAAATGCGTATGCAGAACACAACCACATACTACGCATAGAAAAGACGCTAATCTGAAAACGCCTTTATTGAACTAGAATATAGTTTGAACATAATTATAAAAAAAACTTGAACCGGAAAATATGTTCCAGCATTTTTCGAGCGCTATAAAGGCCAGTGAACGTCACTCATGTAGGCATTGTTGGCAATTAAAATTCGATCGCTGTGCTTTATAGAGCACAAATTGCATTCACAAATAGAAATAGGACAAATAAAAAGTAGCCTATATGTAAATTGAAAATACAAACTGAAATATAGATGCACAGAAAAACCAGAAAAATAAGACCTACACTGGGAATCGAACCCAGGTCCTCGGTATTCCGTACCGCGTGCTATACCGCTACACCACTGTTGGTCAACGGCACAGACACGAATTTCTCCTATGCACCACATATCTCAGCTTGTTTGTTTCTTATTTAGCCACTTAAGCAGTGCCGTAGCCCTCATCTACGCGAGGACCTGGGTTCGATTCCCAGTGTTGGTCTTATTTTTCTGGTTTTTCTGTGCATCTTTATTTCAGTTTGTATTTTCAATTTAGGTTTTACGGGATGACCGTAAAAGTAAAAATTTGGAATTGAAATAAAAAATACAAAAATAATCCAAAAAACCAATCTTAGCCTATAAGTGTTATTCCAGATGTCCAGCTATCAACTACCAAATTTCATCCAAAGTCCAGCCGTGTCAGCGTGAACGAGTAACAAACACACAGACACACACATACTCACAACCATCATCCCAGCCTTTATACGTCCCACTGCTGGGCACAGGCCTCCTCTCAGAACAAGAGGGCTTGGGCCATAGTTCCCACGCGGGCCCAGTGCGGATTGGGAACTTCACACACACCATTGAATTGCTTCGCAGATATGTGCAGGTTTCCTCACGATGGTTTCCTTCACCGCAAAGCTCGTGGTAAATTTCAAATGTAATTCCGCACATGAATTTCGAAAAACTTAGAGGCGCGAGCCGTGGTTTGAACCCACGACCCTCTGCTTGAGAGGCGATAGGTCAAACCACTAGGCCACCAAGGCTACACATACACATACAAACTTTCGCATTTTTAATATCAATAGGATCATTAAGCTGCCCACTACGTCGTCGGCCTCCCTCTTATTAGTTCTTTAGACAAATCCCTCGCTAATTTGATTGTTCCATGATCGTCAACTCCAGTAACTCTGTCGCCAATCAGCCCCATCCAAGGTCACAATCAAGACGATTGAAGTCGCAAATAAATCCGTGAGCCGACACTCCGATTAATAAAATAAGGAGGATAGTCCCGCAGCCAGAGTATACAATACTTAATCCATATTTAACAAGCTTTTATTTAACTTGCAAGTACATGGGCGACCGAGCTTTGCTCGGGC
Source organism: Choristoneura fumiferana (assembly GCF_025370935.1). NCBI lineage: Eukaryota > Metazoa > Arthropoda > Insecta > Lepidoptera > Tortricidae > Choristoneura > Choristoneura fumiferana. The sequence goes on from NC_133493.1 coordinate 2,355,221, forward strand.
TAAAAGTCGATAATAGGCATTTTCCCAGAGATAAGACCAAGCTAGATCGACCTGTCATCCCCGAAAACCCCCTCATGCCTAATTTTGCTTGTATTAGCGATAAGCCAACTGTACATAACTAAGATGCAATTTTAAATAGGTAAATGGGCCAATCAACTTTTTTACCTACACTAATCTGTCCGCGACTACAATTGCAGATTTTTAGTAAACATGTTTTTTCTGTAATTTAATAGATGGTGTACATGGCATCTTACGTAAGTTCGACCTATTAAACCATGAAATATCTTGTTGGAAGTACGATTTTTTGGTAACGTTAGAAACAATCTTGGTAACGCAGGAGACGCTCAAAGTGTCAGTAAAATATTTGATTGGCCCAAATGGTTCTTTTACACACATTGGCTAATACATTCCATTCTCCCAATATTTAGCCAAATTAAGACTTGCAAGAAAAATTTCATTATGAGTAGGTACATTGCAAAGCCATAAAGCTAACGAGTTTGTAGTGGTCAATCGAGCGCCGCAATGTAATGCATCATGCACGATTTTTCTTGCAAGTCTAAAGTCGGCTTTACACGTAGTCTCCAACTACCTCGAAGAGAAATCAAGCATAAACTCATATCCGTACATCAGACAGCATCTTAAGCCCAACCATGTGTCTACATTTCAAAGCACAAACAATACATTTCCATTCAACCAATTCAAACCCTTACATTTACTTTGACCATGACAATTTCAATCATCTGAAATGAAGAAGCCTCTTGATCACGCCTTGTGTCTTACCGCTACAGAAATAGGGTCGGTAGTTGTTTGTTCGAAGCTCAAGTAATGTTGGAGGTTATGTCGATTCAATAGATAGTAATAAAGGAAAATGATACGCAGACCAATTTGTTTATGAACAGTCGTAAACAAGAGTTTGTTATGTTCTAAGCAATAAGAATAATTGGTACCCGGGAGAGGCGGATGCTTTGTCAGTCTGGTTGTAGTATCGATAACTTTGTTGTGTAAATAAAAAGCTTTTATGAAATCTATTTTAGTACCTATGGAGGGATATGCTCGGGGTTCTACGAAATCGAATCAGAAATGAGGAGATACGTAGAAGAGTTTAATGACATACTTACCCAAGCGAATTAGCTTGTTGAAATGGCAATGGGCAGGCCATATAATACGGAGAACAGATGGCTGTTGGGGCTGATAAAAATCGGCAAGCGCAGCGTAGGACTTCCAACAACGAGATGGACGGAAGACTTGATTAAAACCGCTGGTTCACAGTGGATGCATGCCGCTTCCAACCGAAGCAACTGAAGGTCTATAAGGAAGGCGTATGTCCAACGATAGACATCCTATGGCTGATATGATGATGACGATTGCAGGCACAAAATACCTGCCTTTTGAGATTTCCACGGCTTCCTGCACCAAATCGAACTAAACCGACATAATAACATTAATCCCCCACTCATAATCCTGGATCAATCTTTCCCTCCGAAAGAATAATATATAAGCGAGCGGTGCCACAAAATAAGCGCTTACTTATAAAGCAACCGATAACTGGATAGATGGACTGAAATGTGATTAAGGAACGGAAATAAATCAGTTGATGGAGGCTGAGGGATAGTCACGCAGCCATGGAGATGGAATGTAATTTTGATTTTTGAAATCCGTACGTTTAAAAGAAATATAGGCCAAGAGCATGTCGGACACGCCCAGTATATTATGGTTCCATACTGTTACGAAAAAAAAAAACAAGTAAAGTTTTTCTAATTTTGTATTTTGTACGGAATTTTCCTATTTGGTATATTTTATTATATATCAAAGCTGCCATGTACCTACTCTTAAACTACTAATAATTCTCAGCAAACATCCTTATAATTTTCCTTGTTGATATAATGTATTTATCACGATTTTTTTCAAAATTTTCATTTATTTACTTTATCTGGTTTTCAACCAGCGACAGCTGAACCGGGACCTTTTTATAACGGCAACACTACTTATGTATTTTTTCTAACCTGTGTAATTGTATCACTGCAGTTAGAAATAAATTATTTTCTTTCTTTCTTTCTTTCTTTTACAGCGGGAGGACCGCTCATTTCTTTACAAAAATGTGTGGCCTAGTGGTTTGACCTATCGCAGAAGTAAGTAGATTGTTTGTGCCGCTTCTGGACCAGTGGCGGGTGGCGGAGTTCAAGTTAGTATGGTCTCGATGTAATAGTATGGAGAATTGTTAGGTTGATAAGACGCGAAGCAGTGTGATTGGTCGAATGAGCTGTGACGTCACACTCAACTAGCGTTGTGGTTAGTTGAAGCGAGGTAGTGACGTACGCAGTGCTGCGATGTCGTGCGCTATTTTGTAGGGAGGGTTCAACTTATAGCGGGCGATGCTGCATGGGTGAGCGGTGCAGCTATGAAAATGGGTATAGTGTGAGGTTTGTATGGAGTTATGATTTTATTAACTGTAAAATCTAACTTTGTTTTGTGTTATCTCAGTGACGTAGTAGTGGTTGCACTTAGGTATTCACTCGGAGGAGGGAGGGTGATAAGAGGAGCCGGATGTGCTCGGTTGATAAGCCGCATTCTACATGATGGCAAAGTCACATGTTAAACTGCTCTACATGGATGTCGTCTCCTCTCATACAATCATTTACATACATACGTATAGTACCATCTTACGGGTTATGTTAGCGTATTAGAATTGTTTCAAGATGAGTGTTCCGGTATGATTACCGCCAAAGTAAGGAAGGGGGCAGGGCATAACTACCTGTCCGGCTTGAGTCTTCTAATATTTATCTTGATGTTTTCTTTGGTTCGGTACTGATGGATGCTGACCGTTAGATTTATTACGCACACACCGTAATGTTTGTAATCTATTAGATTCCTCAATCTGGTAGGACATACACCACATTACATAACGTTGCAGGGGTCTCCGTGAGAACTGATACAGGCCACTAATGTGCAAATGATGCAGGCCTCTGATGTGCACGTAATTCGATATCTGTTATCCTTAACATGTTATGCGTTTCGAGCGTTGATAACGCCATAAGTCGGTTTTTTGCTGTAAATATATGAGTCATTATTTTTTAACTTTCCTGTTAGTATAACGAATTCAGTTTGTAACAGACACCGACGCGGTCACTACATCCCAGTTGCTATTTCTCTCAACCACGTTGATGATGGCTGATTTACAAGACTACCTGCAGGAGAAATTGCAAGAGCAGGAAAGAGTCGCAGAAGAGCAGCAGCGACGAGATGAGCAGCGTCAGCGAGATGAACTTCGCCGACAAGTAGAAAAAGCGCAGGAATATGTAGCCGAATGTCGCAGGCGGGAAGAAAAAGTTCAGGAACAATCCGAGGCAGCCAAGCGACATGTCGAGGAAGCTCGAAAAGGAGCACAGTGGTCTCGAGCGTCGGCGGTAGTAGCTGTCATGGCTGCAGTCGCGAGAACATTATTCAAATAATAAGTGTTGGACTTCTTCTACCATCCGAATCATGACATGTGATAGGATAGCGCTAGGTTTTGTTAGCTACGCCTAACATATTAACATACTAGTACTACTGTCACTTTTAAAGATCAATAAATGGATAAATGATAATATTTGTTTTTATTTTACTCTTTCCCTCTAGATAGTGTATGATTTTTCAATGAGTACTGAAATCCTGTCAGGGAGTTCTGACAAAGACGATCGCAGTTCATGTGGGTTTGTATCAATGGCATGTAACATATGGTAAGTTGGTTAACTTATGAAAAGTAGGTAGGAGATGCAATCGACACGATCTTCGTAGGCTCTGAAAACTATAACACTTCACTTGCAGCCTTAAGCTGAAATTCGCAAGACCCTGTAGTATGCTAAAGATACTGGCATATAAGATACTGCATGGCAGCCATTCAGCGTCAACACAGAGTCTGGTTGCTACAGGCTAGACTTGAGGCAGAGTAGATTTGCTAAAGTAAACAAAGAGCCTTATCACCTTCACTCTTTTTTACTAGGGTGGGGAAGCCGAACAAGTAGTTATGCCCCACCCCCTTCCTCTCCCTAGTACAAAAGAGTGCTGCTGTAAGAGTGCTGCTGCTAACGTTTCTTTAGTCCGGATATGAGGAAACGCGATCGGTGTGTTTGTCCGCAAGGTATAGCGCGCTAGTCACCGCCTAGGCAAAGCATGCGTCATCACTATTTTGGACGTTAACTTAGCACATGCATGCTTTGCTTGTATCCACTTAGGAAGGGGATAAAACTACCCCCCTTGAGCGGCGCATGCTTGTTGATGTTCACCTCTAAATAGAGGACTTTGGTGAAAGCCCACCAGCTATCCCTCTCTTGAAACTCATCGGTCTTGACGCTGATCTTCGCGAATGAGTTATACTCTTATTTTTGCTAATAAATGATTTAATCTCCTTTTCTTGTTGTTCTTCATTATCACCTTTCTTTATCCATTTTACATACTCAGCGAAAAGTTCTAGATTCACCTTCACAGCACCTCCTACCTCCATCTGTATACGTTTAATTTGTTCAACGCTACGTTTCTTAACATCCTCCAGAAACTCTTGAGAGGTTAGATACTCCTTTTGCGCGAAGACTATACTTAGCTAGCGATGCGACACTTGTAGGCGCTGCGGACAATCTGCACTAACTCATCTCCCACCACAACCTCGCATGACTTATTTTGTAAGCAGCGCTTCGTAGGTGTGCAGGCATCAATTTCACATGCACCTCACACACATCACATGATCACATCTCATCTTCTTTGCAGGAGGATTAACACCGCAAGAAGAAGAATCGCTTCTACGCTTATCCCTCCTACATTTCACTGCATGTCGATTCATTGCATCCCTCCGCGAAAACATCTTCTCACAGCAGGGGCACTTCACCCCCATCATCTCTCGACCACCTTTTCTCATCGGGCAATAACCTAGATAACGGCTCAGGGTATCTTGCCTCGAGAAAGTCGTCGTCGTCTTGAGATAAGAGGTTACATACGCTCTTTCAGGTAGCCACATCCTGTTGTTCCCTTATCTCTTCCCATGACTCGAACAAGCTGACCTAATATCACATTTTGTTGCATCATATATCCTGAGCTGTATTTACATTCACCCAGCGCGTTGTATCGGTATACGACTAAAAACATGTTTAACTCTGATGTGAATGCGGCTATTCAACCGATCACATCCGGCTCTTCTTATCACCCTTCCTCCTCCGCTATCGAGTGAATACCTAACCGCAACCACTCACGTCACTGAGATAACACAAAACAAAGTTAGATTTTACAGTTAATAAAATCATAACTCCATACAAACCTCACACTATACCCATTTTCATAGCTGCACCGCTCACCCATGCAGCATCGCCCGCTATAAGTTGAACCCTCCCTACAAAACAGCGCACGACATCGCAGCACTGCGTATGTCACTACCTCGCTTTAACCAACCACAACGCTAGTTGAGTGTGACAGCTCATTCGACCAATCACACTGCTTCGCGACTTATCAACCTAACAACTCTCCATACTATTACATCGAGACCATACTAACTTGAACTCCGCCACCCACCACTGGTCCAGAACTGGCACAAACAATCTACTCGCAGAGGTTCGTGGGTTGTCTGAATTTTTCGAAATTCATGTGCGAAATTACATTTCAAATTTACCACGACTTTTATGATGAAGGAAAACATCGTGAGGAAACCTGCACAAGCCCTCTTATTCCCTAGCCCAGTAGTGGGACGTAAATAAGCTGGGATACATGGATGGACGGATGGTAGGTACTTATGCAAAAAACGTGTTCATACAGCTCCACCAACCTGCACGCTGTAAGAAAACACACAATCGCACTCGCGTGAACCCAACTTTAACCACCACCACATTACACTGACGCGTTTCGAATTCAACCTGAGTTCATAATCAGACCAACATACCATGCTACCAGATTTGGGTGACAGCTATTTGGCATATTTTGTAATGTCTGAAAATTATTACACATAACAGGTTTCGCATAATTTATTTACGCTGAGGATGGAGGATAGAGCCCCCCGCATTAAAAACAAACATAATCTACCCCCTTTTAACCTGGATAGGTTCGTTAGTTACCTTATGTCCCTCAGATAAAAAATAGAAGCCCCGCGTAGCGGGGCTTCGTCAACTTTGTCACAGTCATGTCCCCGCATTAATAAAATCCTACCACCCACTAGTTACTAGTTTCCAGAGAAGTAGATTGGATTAGGTTAGTAAGCTTATGTAATAAAAAACAGAGCAGCTTTGAGGAAAACCATCGTTTCTGTTGTAATATTAAAGGATACTCATTTCATTATATCGGCAGAATTACATTATGCGAAAGTAACTTTCTGCGTAACTAATTTATGCGTAAGTCATTTTTTGCCTAAACAATATTCGGAATTCGCAAATTATGCGTAAAGCCCATTCGGCTTACATTGGTTATGCGTAAAAGAATTCTGCGTAATATAATCATGCGAAAACAGTTTCGGCATAAATACTATTATGCGTAAACAGATTATGCAAAATAGAATTAATGACATGAAAAATATGCGTAAACAAGGGGAACCACCAGATTTAGACGTCAGGTCACAGTAATAGGTAACAGTCGCCCTTCAAGGTCCATCTATTATCAGACTGTTTAATATTCTATATTATTTCAGAAAATAACGGTAAATTTAATCGCATAGTAGTCATGAGAGGGCAAAACGCCAACCGCCTCTTGTTTAGCTCAGGTGTATCAACACCATTACGTTAGCAGTTCGCGACGTACAGACAAAAACGAGTTGAAAGGTCTATTGCACGAAGTTATGTAATTTCCAACTTTACTTTGTTGTTGGCGAAGTAATTAGTCGAGGGAGGGGGGGGGGGTAATGAAGCGAGCTTCAGAATTAAGGGGGTGCGTACTGTGTTGTTATTAAAAGGTGTACAATACATTACGCCTGTTTATTGAATGCCATAGTAGATAATGGGAAAGCTGGAAAGTTCAAGTTGGACTCATGCACTGTGGGCTCCGTACAAATTTAATAAAGGCAGGAAATAGACAAAAGTTTCTTGCGTCGCATTCATCCTGGCAATGATAAAATTCACTCTGAAAGCGCTGGTAGTAAGTACATAAATAAATAAATATCATAGGACACTTGACACCAATTGACCTAGTTCCAAACTAAGCAAAGCTTGTCCTATGGACACTTCTTTTTATTTAAGAGTTACACTCTTGTCGGTGTAGCCGAGGAACAGCTCTCCACTTCTCTCTACTCAAAGCTGCCTCCTTAACCTCCTTATACGACATGACGGCTACCTTCTCTTCTATTTGCTTTGTTTAATCAATTCTCGGTCTCCCTCTTTTTCGCTTCCCTTCCGCTTTTACTTCTAAGATGACATTTATGAACTCATCATGACCGGATGATGATAAGATGACCGATCATTTTCCCTCTCCGATTCTCTATTGTTTCTATTAATGTTCTCTTCTCATCCACTCTTTCGAAAACCTCTTTATTGGTGTCTTTTTCTGTCCAACTAATTTTCTCCATCACTATGGACACTAGGCAACGGATAAACATACTTACATAGATAAATCCATACTTAAGTACATAATAATATTACGAGTAAACATCTAAGACCCGAGAACAAACATTCGTATTATTCATACAAATACCTGCCCCCACCGGGAATCGAACCCGGGACCTCAAGCTTTTTAGTCAGGTTCTCTAACCACTTGGCCATCCGGTCGTCACATAAATTATGTACTATATATAAAAATATAAATAAAATATATAAAAAGTGACATGAAAAAAAGCCCTTTACGGGCTAGTTACAGAAGAAACGTTTTGATTTTGAATTTGGTGAACTGAAATGATTACTTTGCTCATCCGCGACCTTGTTATTAATAAAAATCGGTCAAGTGCGAGTGCGAGCGACTCGCGCATGAAGGGTTCCGCACCTCCGTACAATGTTTTAAAAACAAATAGTTCAGTAATAGTTTTTTGTAAAAAAATCTAATAAGTACAAGCTTTTTTGCTGGCGGTACTTTTTGCCCCTGGTTACCAAAGTAGGTAGTCGTCAAGACGAATCAAATTAGACCAAAATCGATGCGGTCATGTCGTTTTATTACATTGTTCCTATGGCCAACATCTAACTTCATCATCAGATCAGCTCTACGTCATAATAATATTGCATTGTCATCGGATTTATACATGCATGCCAAATTTCAGCTCAATCGGTTGAAGATATCCACTTCAAATTTAAGTTAAAATATGAATTCCACCCGAACTAACATAACTAGTTACCATTAAATTACAAGTTAATAAAAACATATCACCAAAATGTAAACACTAAGTGCAAGTATTTTGAATAAAAATCAATTTTTAATTCTCATCCTCTTTGGCTGTCGCCCTCTCGGAGGTTGAATAGCGCTTCAGACTCTTGCCATTGAAAAAAAAATTAGTTGTCAGTTTGGTTCTTTCGCGGGAAATTCAATGGATTTCGTATGTTGTGTAATTAAATAATAAGAAGCTCGACTAGTGTGAATAAATTTTAAACTGTATTATAAACCTTGTAAATAGTGTTAAATACTTAGTATGATTTTTTTAGTGTAAAAAACAATAAGTACCTAAACATAGTGATTAGTACGGTGTGGATTTGGCGAGCGCTTTAGCAAAGTTGGCTTCATTGAGGTTTGTGGTTCATAAATTGCTTTATTAATTTTGCACAAAAACGAATAAACCACACAATCAGATAGTCACTATATTACAATATCGAAGCTTTTATAAAACATAATTAAAATCGCAAACTTAAAAGGTAAATATTCAACCAAAATAGCTAATCGTTGCTAGGCGACTCGGTCGCCTTAGCTTATATATTGTTATAAATAAATTTCAGGACTGATCATTGAACTTGGCACCTTGGCACTTGGCACCCATTTAGATCTCACTTCTTTTGTCGTTAAAGTCAACGATCAAGCATAATCACACTATTGAACTTTGGTCTCATTTCATATTTATGTTTTGATGGGATTTATATTTATCTAAAAATAGTTATAATTCCTGTATCGCAGCCTCTCCTTAACATTAGAGTCTAAAATGCCTTCTAACGTTTGGCGTCGACGCGCGATTTCCTTTGATTGATTACACAAGAGTGTAACTCATTAAGCTCTTTATGACACCACTTACGCAGTGGAAACTTGTGCGTAACCAGCATAATCAGTCTGGTAACCTAAGCTAAAAATTCTGCGGTAATTTTGCAATTTTTGAACTTAATGAAAAGTTAACCGTTACAGATAACCGTTGGGGGAGAAAAGTCCTCGAGTGGCTACTACGAACCGCAAGACGAAGCGTTGTCAGGCCTTCCACTAGGTGAACTGACGACATCGTGAGAGTTGCGGTAAACCGGTGGATGCAAGTGGCGAGTGGCTGTGGCGTTCTAAGGGGAGGTCTTTGTTCAGCAGTGGACGTCTTCCGACTGATGGTGCTGATGAAAAGTTGAGTGGCTGTGGCGTTCTAAGGGGAGGTCTTTTTTCAGCAGTGGACGTCTTACGACTGATGATGATGATGAAAAGTTGGCTACTTGGGCCACGTAATTAGAAATAGCCGATACCAACTGCTGCAATTAATAATGATGGGCAAAGTAGAGGGATCAAAGAGAAGTCCTGGCTTCGCAAAATATGAGAATGTACAGGAATAGCCAGCTATGAAGAGCTATTTCGCTTGGCCTGAGACCGAAAACTATTCGCAGAGCTGACGGCAGACCTCCAGTATGTAGAGCCATAAGAAAGAGAGGAAGTACTTAATGAACTATGAACGAATAGGTACTGTGCTCACCATTGTGTCCATGTAGTGCCTCCACCTCCACTTTGCAAGACAAATCACAGAACCCCAACCATCACTATCAACAAACTACACAAAAAAATACAAGAGTTGCTCGTTTAAAGATATGTTTATCCTTCATAATGCACCAATTCCAGAACTGCTGTGTCAGAAATTCCTCGTCAACTAAAATTATTCTAACCACCCCTCACTCATACGTGCAAACTCTGCCCGCATAGCAAACAAATGATTTGTTTTCAACAAACGCTGTAACGAGATATCGTAGAGAATAGTCTCTGTGAGAGTCACTACTGTTTCGTTCTGCATTGAGGACCGAGGATGGCGTAAATTAAGAGAGAATAACTTTTTCCTCTTTCCTCGTACAAAATCATCTTAGATAAATGGTGACAAGCAAAACTCACTAACTGCAAAAAAAAGATAAGTGGAATATTAACCATACGATGCTACGCGTAAGTTTGATTATACCTCTTGAATTTAAGTGGTACTTAGTGACTTGCTTGTCACCCAACGAATAAAACCAAGTGCAATGAAGTTAATTGGCAATGGACGAACCATATCGCTCAAAGGACAAATAACCGTTTGGGGAGAAAAGTCCTCGAGGGTGACCATGAACTAGAAGACGAAGCGTTGGCAGGCCTTCCACTAGATGGACTGACGAAATCATGAGAGTTGCGGTGGATGCAAGTGACGAGTTGTCATTCATTGTGGCTTTCTAAGGGGGAGGCTTTTGTACAGCAGTGGACGTCTACTGGCTGATGATGATGATGATAAAACCGAAACAAGCCTTTACAAAATTATTGGTGGTGAAGTTTTGTGCCTCTTGTAAAATTTGATCTAATGGAACGAGGTTTTACAATTCAGTCGACGACGTGTATTTACATTCGTATTTTTCGTTAAATTTGCTCGAATCTTATAGCTTGCACCAACAACCACTCCAGAGCTAGGCTAACGATCACTCGAAACCCAAGGAATGCTTAATTCGTGGATTGTGTCGAGAACTTTATTTATTGAGGAATTGTGGGCAGCAAGTAGACAAGGCTACTCTTTGTCAGTCATTTCGACTTTAAAAAATAAGATTTCATCGCATTTTCGAGAATTGATCATTTGTCAAGAAAACGTGCAATATAATTTTGCACGCTCCTCCGTGGCAGATATCAATACAGTTGACTGTACATTGTTTATCAGGGCGTGTATTATTAGGTCGTTTATTACGGGGCAAGGTATACACTTGACTAACCGTATCAATATTTGATCCGTATTTGGCGTACACATTTATAGAAATGCTATTAAATATGAGATACAAATTGATTTTTATTTCTTTTAAGTTTGTACAAAATCGTGAATAAAGAGAATTTGACTTTTATACCCAGTTCATCAGCAATTTTAATATATTTAATGTTTTCTTATTTCTTTTACCAGAAATTGAAAAACATTCGTTCTTCGATAGAAACAATGAAACTGTTTGACGGTTCCACAAGAGACCGTAACTTTAAATTGTCCTTTGGTTTACGCGGCGCAGTGCTTTGATTTCAAATGGATAGGTTGACCTGCCTCAGAAACCAACCTTCACCAAACAACAGTACACAGATTTTAAACAGGAGGATATTATTTATTGATTTATCAATTCAGCGCAGCGTAGGACGTCCGCCGACGAGATAAACAGATGATCTGGTTAAAGCCGCGGGTTTACGGCGGATGCAGGCCGCTTCCAGCCGAAGCAACTGGAGGTCTGTGGAAGAGACTTTTGTATGTTCAAAAGTGTCCTACGGTTGATATGATGACGATGAATGTAAGTTTACAGTGTACTACTAAGTTGCTGACATACTAGACAGTCAGATTCTTGATACCTAGTAAAAAATGATAAAATATTATCGGATTAAAAAAATTGCAATACAGACTACAGTACAATACAAATATTCTTTATTGCACACCTAAAACCAGAAAAAAATAATTTAAATTTTAAATTAATGTCAGCTTAGAAGAAAGTGTTTATGTCAAATTACGTGCGAAGTGCCTTGCAATGCTACAGAGGCAGGCAAAGGACAAACAATTCAGCGTAAAACTATATGTCACAAAGGTCCCCTTAACCGAAAGGGTTATATAACTATTCCACTGTAAAGAGTCCAGTAATTCATCGTTCACGGTCTTATAAAAAAACATCTAGGCTCTTTTTTGATCGTTCGAAAAATTACTTTATTAATCACCATCATCATTATCATCATCATCTATCGTAAGACGTCTACTGTTATATTAATGTATAAAGGTTTTCCCCTTAAAATGTGATAATGTACGATAACTCGCCACTTGCATCCACCGGTCGCCCGTAACTCACGCGATGTCGTCAGTCCTTCTAGTGGGATTAGTAACACACGTATAAATACACTAACGTTTTTAATAGATTTACTTATTGTTTTTAATAGATTTACTGTTTTAAGTCTGGACTTAAAACTTATTAAGGTATAAAGCAGCTAAAAGCTCTGATAGTAAGAGAGTCTTGGAAAGATTTTTAGAATAGTTATTTGCACTGAATATAAAGTCAGACTAAGTCTCATCCGTTTAACGCACAAAGCACTTAGCGACCGGAGTTACGTTTGTATAGTAAGTATTTGCACTACATTTTACCAAACACTTTTAGTGCGGGGGCAATGTAATGGCTTGTATCTTTGACCCTGAGTTACTTGCTATTTATACCGACCGATAGATTCCTGATTTGGGACCATTTCGTGCATATTTTATTTCCCGGTTCAGCAAGCGCAGCGTAAGACTTCCAACAAGATGGGCAGATGACTTGAGGGGCTACTACGATATTCAAAAATCATAGTTCGTATCGTACCGTCACTCTCACTCTCGTATTAAATGATATTAGCGTCAGCGAGACGGCAAAATACGAAGTTCGAATTTTGCACACGTAGTAGGGCCTGGTCTACCGGTCTACTGCTGGAAGCCGCTGATATGATGACAATTAATCACATTTATATTTTATTTTATCTACGTTCCCATATTTTCTTTCTTTATTTCTAGTTTTAAATCATGTAAATAATTCAACCTGTAATTTTTTTTGTGAAATATGTCCTTGATCTCCTGACATCAATGCTCCGTAACCAAGTTTAATAGATTAATGTCTTTGGATTTAATCCTAAGCTTACATTGAATAAAATGGCGCATTGGCGCATTATTGCAATATCTTTATTATAAACTGTAACTAGATACGACTATGATTTAATAATATTTATTTAAAAATCATAGCTGGCAGTTTGATATTGCTTTAAAAGTCAATGTATTTGATTCTGGGAAAACCATCTTTATAAGCTTTTAAGAGCGTTTATACCTGCTGAGCTGGCAACGTTGCATTTTTGTTAGTTTTTCTCGATTATTCCGTAAAAATTAAATGTAAATTAAAAATGTGGTCTGATAGAACTTTCTTAATATATAAGTTAATGTGTCTACTCCAATAATTATTCGCGATAGACTTTTATTTTCTTTAAAAACCATTAATAAAGAATATAAAAGTCTATCACGAATAATTATTGGAGTAGACACATTAACTTATATATTAAGAAGAATTCAATCATATAACATTTTTAATTTTTATTGAATTTTGATGGAATAATCGAGAAAAACTGACAAAAATGCAACCTTTATTTATTTATTTATAAAGTACATCCACATCACGTATATTACAATTTGAGCCATATATTTACAGGTACTTTATTCCGATATACATGAAAATTACGGAGCACATGTCATAGACCATAAATGCGAGATGTCCAATACAATGTTAAAAATTTGGTATTTAAAAAAAAAAAGTCACAGATTAAAATAAAATTTGATAAAAAAGAAGAATACATTGGAACACAATTCAATCAAAAATCAAAAATGTCATGCGAGTAAAATAAAATAAAATAAAAAAGATTATACATATCAAGTCAAAATCGCTTATAAATACAGACATAAAAATAACAATGTCACTATTCGTTAAAAACCAATTCCGAAGCCATGAAGGCACAAAATCTACAAAGCATAAAGACTGACAAACCAACAAAAATTGGATTACAACCAACTAAAATTGCTACTGTACGCTGTTGCTATTGTACGTTGCCAGCTCAGCAGGTATAAACGCTCTTTAAAAGTTGATATGACGCTTCCAATTTAGACTGGACTTGCGTATAACCGTGTAGGTTCTGGGTCTCTACCCATTACACCGAATCATACCATGACCGTAATAGAAACGTTTCAGGCAAAAATATATATAGCGGATCCCATGCCCCAATGATCTTTGATCTGAATTCCTTAGTTTTCTAATGTTTTTTGTAGCTTATTATATTAACAACAACGGCTTTAAGCAATATAGTATCCCATATTTACTTCAAAGTTCATTGTCTTCGAGATATTTGTTATCAAATTTGAACAATTTCAGGCCAAAAAACTGGTTTTCTGGCCATAAATTTGTGTTAATTAGTTTCAAATGAAAACCCTCGATCAATTTTTAAAGACGTCAAAGACGAACCCAAATATGTAGATTTCGTATTATGTTAGATCTTTCACGTCAATAGAGATATGAAATGTGTTTTTTCAGACAATATTTAAAAAATCATACAAAGTTAAGTATTCCTTTTTGAGCCATTTTGAGCCGGCCGTATAGGAACGATTTTGTCGGAAATATGTGAAAGCAGCACATGATGTCGCCTATCTGATGTCTTCTATCGTCGTCCGATTCCAATATCGAATCAGATAATGTGAAAACGCTCTAAGGTGTTAAAGAGATCTCAGCAATTAATAGCAAAGTAAAGCCTGATTGATTGTTTGCTGTAAGAACTAATGCTATGAATTTGCTTAGAAAGCTTAAACGTTAGGAAACTTAAGTTATTTAGGGTTCCAACGGTTCCGTACCTAAAGGGTAAAAACTCTATTAAGGGTAAGAACCATTACTAAGACTACTTCACTGTGCGTCTATCTGTCACCAGGCTGTATCTCACGAACCGTGATAGCTACACAGTTGAAATTTCCACAGATGATGTATTTTTATTGCCTCTATTACAACAAATACTAAAAACAGAATAAAATAAGACAAACAAACAATACAACAAACGTGATTTTTACTTTTTTTTCGATAATAATAACGGCAACAGGTAGACGCTTAAAATATTCACAAAATATTTAGTTGTATATTAAATTGAGGACGGAGACCGGGAGACGAGCTGTCGGTAGGCCTCCAACACGATGGATGCGGAAAGCACAAGACCGGTCCGAGTGGAGAGCCTTGGGGGAGGCCTATGTCCAGCAGTGGACGTCTTTCGGCTGACATGATGATGATGATGATATTAAATTTAAAAATAAATCATTAAATTAAAATAAAATAAATATTTAAGAGAGCCCATGTCACCAAGGGTTTTTTTTTGGCGTTTTTTGCTAATGTCTAATGTTGTATAGATAAAGGTACGGAACCCTTCGTGCGCGAGTCCGACTTGCACTTGGCCAGTTTTTTTTCACTCAGGAGTCAGCCTTTCTAGGCCGATGATAATAATGAAACAGATAATTGTAAAACAGCTAAGTCCCCAAGCCTTTCCATAGTTATCAAAACCCACGAGCCACTGTATTCTTGGCCCTTCAACAAAGATAAATTAAGTCTCCACTGAGATAGGTTTTTGTAAAGTACGTTGAATAAACAATGGGCACATTCAAATGGTAATGAACCGGCGTTTTGAATAAGGTCTTAGTTAACACCGTTGGGTATTTGAAGGGTTTACAGTTCGTGCTGAACATTCTAAATGAAAATCAACACTTAAATGCACAAGTACAATACACGTTGTTACGTGTATTGTTGCACAAGGTCATATAATGAAAAAAAAAAAGCATAATTTGTAGTTTCTGATCTCTATGCTCTTTGTATCTGTAGGCTCTTTCATTAAAAAGTTCAGTTTTTTAAAAGAAATATCAAACATTTGTTCATGATCTAAATTTTTAAGTATTTATATTTCTTTAATTTTGTGTGAAATTGCGACGCTATGAAATATTATGATCAGTAATGTCAATGTCTAACCAAACATTTTTTTACACAACTGTTTCATTTGGCCAAATGCATTTTACTCTGAAACTGTAAATGTTTCAGGATATTATAAAACTAACCCGTTCTTACAAAAGTGTCTTGATTTAAAATCTTGAACAGTTTGATTCACAGTTTCAGAGCAAAAAAAATAAGCATAGAGTCAATTTTGATTCTCAAGTCGATTGTAATATTCGCGAACAAACGACCAGATGGCCTAGTGGTTAGAGAACCTGACTACGAAGCTTGAGGTCCCGGGTTCGATTCCCGTGTCGGGCAGATATTTATATGAAAAATACGAATGTTTGTTCTCGGGTCTTCGGTGTTTAATATGTATTTAAGTATGTACCTATCTATATAATTATATTTATCCGTTGCTTAGTACCCATAACACAGGTTTTGCTAAGCTTACTTTGGGACTAGGTCAATTGGTGTGAATTGTCCCGTGTTATTTATTTATTTATTATTTATAAAATAAATTTGGCCAAATGTAACATTTGGCAAACATATTATTTTATAACAAAATTTTATCTGATATTTTACACGTGCGTGTCGGTGTGATGAAAAGATTCACAGACAATGTTAATCAAATGTATTTTGTTGGACAAAACTGTCGGACGTATTGAGGCAGTCTTAGAGATAAGACTTTGGGACTCACACACAAACAATAGGGTATTTGCAATTTCTCTTAAGACATTAAATAATGTTACAAGAATAGACCAGCAGTCATGTGGCGTAGTAGCATCTCTTTCCTCTTCATCACCATCATCATCATCTCAGCCGTAGGACGTCCACTACTGGACATTGGCCTTCCCCATAGACTTTATCTTTAAGTTACGTAACAGAATTCTAGAGCACTAAACTTGTTTTCTTCTTTGTAGTTTTTTTTTTAGAACAGTCGCGTTTTTTTTATTTATTTCATTGTTCTTTTCTCGTTTTCCATTCTCTTTAACAGACAGCTTAGTTCATTGGGAGTAGGGGGTTCACTTAACATCCTTACACCTACATCGAAAGAAAATCGAGATTTTAGTGTTCACCTAAATCAAATATCGATTAGTAATGAAACATTAAATTTCAAAAATCAAAAAACCCGACTGCCTAAAAACTAAAATGAAGAAAATAAGTCTAATGGTCTAGAACTCTGTTAAGTACTTAGTTAATTTAGAGTTCAAGAGTTGGGACCCACTACTAAGAATGTTTGAGCTGGTCACGATTTAAATGGGTTCCGACTGTTGAACTTTAAATTAGCTACTGAACAGAGTTCTAGGCCTCTAGAATTATTTTCTTCCTTTTAGTTTTTAAGGCATTCGAGTTTTTTTGATTTTAGAAATTTGGTGTTCACCTTAAATCAAATATCGATTAGAAAATAGTATTTTCACTTCTCATGCACGTAAAGTTCGTGTTTATGCTGGAACTAGGCGACATAAAACTACTTTTTATGCTCTAGTGCATAAAGTCAAATCTTCGTCTAAGACCAAGGCAATCAGGTGTAAACAGCCACAAACAAAGAAGTTTCTACATATTTTTTAAAATATTTTTTCAATAAAAATAGATCAATAAAACTAAAATTAATAGTAATGCATGAACAATAAAAGATGCATAGTATTAGTCACTAACTGCATAGTATGTGAAATATTGTTTCCACTGTTGCTATTTCATTTCCTCGCCACCGAAGTGAAAAGCAAAGTGTAAAACTCGAGCATCCAACCCATTTTCCCCTCGACGTGTCAATCGACCCTCGCCGTACCGGCTCGGGTGGCTATATGAACGTCTTGGGTAAAATAGCTCGTTTTATGCTCTTGTTGTACAATCTACTATTTCACCATCCCTATCATATCGAGTTCAGTGGATCGCAGCGTAGCAGGCATTTAACTTCGACAAGTGTGCTTGTAGTCGATAATTGGCGTGCTCTTAGAGCATTAAACAATCCGGAGAATCCAAGTTTGTCCAGTCCAGTTTTGTTTAGCGTCTCAGGTGGCCATCTCACAGTGTTCAGCGAAACCTTTTACATCTTTCGCTATCGGACCGTGAGCGAGAAGTATTACAATTAAATAAAACAAAATTGTGTTAGTTACACCATTTATACATCATATATTACATACATTTATACTCTCTCTATTTCACAAGCTTTTCATATGTCATCTCTGTGATGTTTAAGGAAAATGTCTACTTGATATAAATTCTCTAGTCCCAGTAATTTACACAAATAGTTGTCTGTCAGTCAGTCATCGTTCTTTAGATTTTAACAAGTCGTATAGCTTTCTGTTTGAAATAAAACTTTCGGGCAAGTAATAAAAAAAATGTCTTGCAAAGTCGAGTGCGGATTAGTCCGAATATTCCGCATGGCGCCTCCGTTGGTGATGCTCCAAGCTTCCTCTACGCCAAAACTTCGTTAGTAACGGTATTTTGTGTCCGCTTAGGTCTACCGCACTTGATTTAATAAACTGCTACTGGTGGATTCCTAGCCAAACTAGCAACATTTTCTCGAACTCAGAGACGAGTGGAAGGAGAAAGAAAGCCTTTGCACAGCAACACCAGCTGTGGGACACCATTGGGCTATTAAAAAATTTTTTTTTTCCCTTGTTTAAACCTGCAATCAGTCTTTTAGACTATAATCAGTTGGGTTGCTAGAGGTTGGGGTTTGGCAACGCAGAGCCACTGCTCTGTCTCCCCTTAGTAAGGCAGCACATCAGCTCTTGAGTCTTTTAATCGGATTTGGCTGCAAAAGTACACTGTATAACGGGTTTGGGTGAATCATCAGACGGTCCCTGTATTTGGCTGAATAACGTTTAAATTCGTCTGAGATGGTTGGGATTTCCAGGTACTCATGGATTTCTGAATTGCGAGCATACCACCCAGTTGGGGTAGAGGAGTTGTTGAGTGGAGACCACGGATCGGCAAACTTAGCGTAGGACGTCCTCAGACTCGGTGGAGCGATGGTCTTCGCAGGGCGGCTGGCAAGAGCTGGATGAGAGTGACCGAGGATCGTGCTCAGTGGCGTGTCATGGGAGAGGCCTATGTCCAGCAGTGGACGAACATAGGCTGATGATGATGAGCATACCAGGGCGCCGATGAGAGCACCCTTAGAATATTTTTTTGAGCTCTCTGGAGGCACATACAATAAAAAAGATGTAACAATATCTTTATAGACAAAAGCGAATAAAGATATTCTGATTTTGATTTTGATATTGTCAGAGACGGAATTCCTTACATATCCTACGAATCTCACTAATATTATAAATGCGAAAGTTTGTAAGTCTGTTTGTTTGTTTACCCGGTTTAGATGAAATTCAGTACACAGATAGTTTGAGTCCCGGGGAAGGACATAGGATTGTTTTTATCCTGGGAAACTGCATATTTCCCACGGGATAGCGATAAAGGAATTTTACGCGGACGGAGTCGCGGGTAACAGGCTAGTGTTATATTAGTTAATGTGAAAGGTTGTGAAGATGTTTGGACGTTTGTTACTCAATCACGTCTAAACCGCTGAACCGATTTACATGAAATTCGGTGCTCAAATAGTTTGAGTCTCCGGGAAGGACATAGGACAGTTTTTATCTTGGAAAATTGCATAATTCCTGCGGGATAGCGATAAACGAATACTACGCGAACGGAGTCGCGGCCAACGACTAGTTTAGTGTAAAATTGGTCACATTGTTACTATTTGTTACTCTAACAGATTTGACCCCGTGCGCGCAAAGTTTTCTTACCGAAAGCTCATGGGTGATTCGGAATTCAATTTCGTATAGAAGTTTTGAAAAACTCAGAGGTGGAAGCGTTGGACGCCGTTTGATATAAGTTGGGCCACGTTTGTTTGTCTATCTTGACGTTACCTTTGTAACTTGCTGACCTGTGTCAAGGGGGACGTATCTGAATATCGAAAATTAGTAATAAATAATAATAATAATAAATATCACGGGACAATTCACACCAATTGACCTAGTCCCAAAGTAAGCTTAGCAAAGCTTGTGTTATGGGTACTAAGCAACGGATAAATATAATTATATAGATATAGATACATACTTAAATACATATTAAACACCCAAGACCCGAGAACAAACATAAGTATTTTTCATACAAATATCTGCCCCGACACGGGAATCGAACCCGGGACCTCAAGCTTCGTAGTCAGGTTCTCTAACCACTAGGCCATCTGGTCGTCTAAATTAATATATCTAAATGTTCCCACCCACACCCCCACCCCCACTGGACTGGGCGGGGGAGACCCACTTGCTCGTTTGCCAACCAGTCGAATAAAAAAAATATATTAAAAAGTCGACGGTCAAATTACAGAAATTAGGTTAGATTCGATATTTTGATCGTCGATATTTTAACTATCGATATTTCAAATTTTCGATATTCAGATACGTGCCCGTTCCAAGACTACCAGTAGTAAGAGCAGAAAAAGAATCGGCTTTTTTAGACCATTCTGCCTGGACAATGTCAGGGTCCTTTCTAACCCTTTAACTCGCCTTGTAAGATTTTCTCGAGAAAAACGGCCCCAGCAAATAAATCTGATGTAATCACGGTTTGCGGATGTCATCCAAATGGCCGCTATTACGAACGTAACGAACACCGCCTCTATTGGATGTCGAATTTACTGGAAAGGTCAAAATGTTAAAATTTAAAAAAAAACGTACCTACTCGTACCTGTGTTGACTAACGGAACCCTGATAATGTCACACACTGTCCATCCATCGGTTTGTACGAGTAAATGCATCCATACCAATATTATAAATGCGAAAGTGTGTTTGTCCGTCTTCCACGTCGAAAGGGAGCAACGGATCGACGTGATTTTTGGCATAGAGATTTATGGGCTAGAGAGTGACATAGGCTACTTTTTATCCCGGAAAAACGCACAGTTCCCGAGCAAGAGCCGCGGCAAAAGGTAGTAAATAATAAATACCAGCTAATTAAATTTCATTAGGGTTTTTGAAGTCCTGGTGGCCTAGTGGTTTGACCTATCGCCTCTCATGCGGAGGTTCGTGGGTTCAAACCCCGACCCGCACCTCTGAGTTTTTCGAAATTCATGTGCGAAATTACATTTGAAATTTACCACGAGTTTTACGGTGAAGGAAAACATCTTATGGAAACAAACACATCTGTGGTAATTCAGTGGTATGTGTGAAGTTCCCAATCCGCACTGGGCCCGCGTGGGAACTACGGCCCAAACCATCTCATTGTGAGAGGAGGCCTCTGCCCAGCAGTGGGACGTAAATAGGCTGAGATGATGATGATGATTGATGTGGGTCTTAGAGAGTTTTTTTTAAATACATTTTTCTATAAAGAACTTTCAATGATGTTACATATTTTAGATGTTCATTAAGTAGCTACAAAAGTAGCGACCAATTGTACTATTTCGTGACCCTGCTACATATTTTTTTTGCCTTAGTATTTTTTTTTAATTGTTACGAATAATCGATTCTTCCTTTCTTTCCAATTGGATGCCACATCCAGCAGCTACGTATCACCAGTGCCTTATGTAAATCGGGTCACGCTCTGTCCTAATGACTTACTCATTAAGTGTTCTTAAGTATAGCTCCACCTGCAATCAGAAGTAATTGACCTCCGGGGGTATTCTGTGATAGATGAGTCCCCGTACGTGACTTTATGGTGTTTGGTCTTTGATTTCCCATCAATTTTAGCGTTCAAGTGGGTTGAAAATGTAAGCGGATTGGTGAAATTGTTTCTGTTTGGATTCTAATTGGAGCGTGATAAGATAGTGTTATCTAATACATTTAAACGAGCATTTTTTGTATATATACGAGTATATATGTAGAATGATGAGAATGGTCATTCATTACCATGCGTGGTTTATAGAAAGAAAGAAAGAAAGGTTTGTTTTGGCTCCAAAAGTACCACCTAAAATAAGACTAAAACTAGCACTAAAACTATAGCACTTACGAAACGCCAGTGTTGCCATGCGTGGTGCGCTGGACAGAGCCTGAGGTCTGCAAGGCTACTACGAAACTCGAAACTCAAAGTTCGTATCGTACCGTCCCTCTCGCACTCGTATTAAATAGTATAAGTGTCTGGACCGCAAGACACGAACTTCGAGTTTCGAATTTCGTAGACCTGCTGGACGCGGGAAAAGCGATCGTCAATTGTCATTTTTTAACCCCCGACGCAAAAAGAGGGGTGTTATAAGTTTGACCGCTATGTGTGTCTGTATATATGTGTAGTCAAAATACCACAAACGGGACTTATCACGATATTATTACACAAGTAATATTTACCTCGACGTTTCGGCAACGTTACAGTTGCCGTGGTCACGAGTAGACTGTATCCCGTTTGTGGTATTTTGACTATGAGTGAGAATCACGAAAGTTTAAAATGTTGTATATATGTGTGTCTGTATGTCTGTGTGTCTGTCTGCCTGTCTGTGGCACCGTATCTCTTAAACGGGTGAACCGATTTGAATGCGGTTTTTTATTTGATAGCAGGGTTTCTAGCGATGGTTCTTAGACACGTTTTATCAAAATCGGTTTAGCCGTTTTTGAGATATTGAACTTTGAAGTGACAGAGTCGGGGGTTTTCCCACTTTTACAACTTTAGGTTTAGTTTTTACAACTTTAGGTTATCAAAGAAATCTAGCCCGAGTCGACAGTCTCAGGAACTGTTACGCGTTTCTTTATTATTAACTAGGCTTTTCCTTAAGTTACTGTGGATCGTTGTGATAGTTGCATTTCTAAGATTTCAGTGAATGAGTGTCATATTGTTTTGGTTTGTTTGGTTTTATGACCACAATTAGTGGACTTTTGTTGGTTCTTCAAAATAGTTTAATTTTCTGCCCGAATCCCACTTATAATATATAGGTATTTCAGAATCTTGGAAACCTTATGTAGGGGGTTTCGGGGATGAAAAATCGATTTAGGTAGCTTGGTCTTATCTTTGGGAAAACGCTTGGTACCGAGTTTTATCCCGAGCGGAGCTCGGTCGCCTACGTTATTGGTCTTTGTTACATAGTCTATGCCTGAGGTAGGGAATATAAAACCGGTTTTTGATGTATGGAGAAAAACTGAAAACAGGGTTTTCTCCATACAATAAAAACCGGTTTTGAATTCCCTAGCCTGAGGTTTTGCCCCTGTGGGAGAGCAAAAAAATCGGTCAAATGCGAGTCGGATTCGTACATAAAGGGTTTCGTACCTCCATACAATGTTTTTAAAACAGTTCAGTTATAAGTTTTTGGTAAAAAATTTAACGGGAGATTAGCTGTCGGTAGGCCTCCAACAAGATGGAGCGACGACCTGGTTAAGATCGCGGGATCGAGTTGGATGCGGAAAGCAAAAGACCGGTCTGAGTGGAGAGCCTTGGGGGAGGCCTATGTCCAGTAGTGGACGTCTTTCGGCTGACATGATGATGATGATGAAAAATTGTAATAAAAACTTTTATTCCTGAATGTACTTTTTGCTTCTGGTTACCAAAGAACTCGTCAAGATGAATCAACGAGCCCCTAGCAACCTTGCCCGCCTAGCAATGAATAACAACGCCTAGCAACCAAAAAACGCTGAAAAAACACGTTGACGAGCCTCTTTAATGAACCGTATTTACAGTCAATGATAAAAATCTTAAATTTTAGAAAGAAGAAAGAAAGAGGTACAGTTCTTAGGCCGACATACAGACGGACAGACGGACAGCATAGCAAAAGTAATAGGAGTCCGTTTTTCACCCCATCTTTTGCGATGTTGGGCCTGTTCTCACCATTTTCAGTCGGCCAGTTTTTCTGTGTTCTAGTTTCAAAATTTGGAAAAAATTCTGACGGGAAAACCGTAAAACTACCCAAAATAATTGGAAAATGAAATTGCCTTAGTGAAATTGGCTTCAAGCACAAAAATAGACAAATTCAACACAGAATACCAAGCAAAACAATTATTAAGAAGACGACACCGAAAATTTTCCGAAACCATTACCTAGTTCAAACTTTTCACTTAAAACTAACGACAAACAACCAAGTCGCAGAATTCACGAAAAGACAGTCGGCGACGACGGCCTTATACGTGAAAGTTTGACTTTTGACACGTCAGTACGAGTTCACTCTTCAAACATAAATCATTTGTAAATTTCAAATACAAAAACTTGTTTTACTTCCACCCTAAATGGAGTAGGCATTTTAAACTGCCCAAAAGAAAATACCACGTTAGTATCATTGGTAAAACGAAAATAGTAATAAATTTAATTATTTATAGCATACCTTGCTTAAAAATGGTTTTATTAAAATATTATAACAATAATACCTTAATCTATATCCACAGTCGCCTCTTACGACATCCACGGAAGAAATGGAGAGGTGTAATTCTAACCCGACAACACACTCACGGGTCAGGGGGGGGGGGGTATAGGTTAAGGTATACCGTAGCCGACAGGCTAGCGACCTGTCACTATTTTACCGTTTCTGTCAAACTTAAAACCTAACATTGCTAAAAGTGGCTCCGAAGCCGTAACGTTTCGTGTGCTCTGCCTGCCCCATTTGGGAATACAGGCGTGATGTTTGTGTGTGTACGTGGGTGTGATAACAATAATAAATAACAATTGACACCTTCCCTTATCACACGTTTGCGCGAGCTACACAAAATTCCGAAATAAATCTATTGTATGAAAGAAAGAAAAACAAAATATTGCCACAAAAAAAAACACTAAGAAGAAATAACATATTTATGTCCTCTTCGGGGTCTCAAACAATTTGCATTCATATATTTATTAGGATAAGACTTTTTTTGGTATTAATGGATAATAATTATCAACAGCTTGTAGTATCCCACTGCTCTTCAAAAGACTCTCTTGTATTTTCAACTTAGCTTGTCTGTATAATTTATCAGATGAGCAGGGATAACCTTTCACGTCTAAGTTATCCTAGTATCTTTGCCTTCCAGCCGCGTCAACGACAACAATCTTGGGGTATCCACTGAGTGGTAACATGCACCTACCTGTCCAGGTGCATATTAGTACAGTAGCACAGTTCTCAGTCTAGTTGTCTATGTCTGGACGGAAAGAAAAACAAACGAAGAGGTGTTCAATTTAGTAGGCGAGAAGAGACTGCTGTTGAGAACGAATAGGAGAGGGATTGTGCTGGGGCACCTGATACGACATGAGTTACATAAAACAATAATTGAAGGGATAATAAAGGGCAGGAGAGGCAGGGGAAGACCGAGACGTGCACTTATGGATCAAGCCAAAGAGAAGGTCAATGTGAAATTGTATCAGGAGCTCAAAGCATTGGCAGAGGAGTACAGAATGGCAATTTTACTCCACCGACAAGTGCTAGGCTTGAAACTACCGTGAGACTCACTCATATTAACTGCGCACTGCGCGCGTGTTGCAGCAGCCGCCGAGTCGCGTTGCTAAGAGGAAGGGCTACGGATTAGCCCGAATCATGTCGGACTAAACTCGATTTAAGACGTGAGTTATCCGGGTCAATATATTTAATATAAGTGCTAGGCTCTTAAATACATGACGAAGATGATGATGCTGTCTATGTCTGGAAAGCAATTTTAATTTGTTGCTTCCTCCAAAATTTAGTAGCTTCATGCATCCGTGCCAGATTCAGTCGAATCGTGTTGCGTCGAAGTTGGCCAAAGTTAGCAATTTTGACTGATGGATATGAAAGGAATACGGAATTTCGCGAAAAACTTGAGCGCCCCGTAATTATTGTGAAGAGAAAATATTTTGCAGGAAATACCCTCGCATAATTATGTTTACTTCATGTTCACGATTACTGCTACAAAGCATTTGATGTTCGGCTGAATTACTAATTTACGAGAATGAATCTCAATTGCAATTAATTTAACAAAAAGAAACTTCAAAGGGGACTTTAAAAAAAAAGGTGTTTTTGCGTTCTTTTGAAATTTAACAAAGCGGCCAAGATTTCGCTTATCTTTTGAGGTGATTCTTATATTCGGCTAAAGATAAACATTCATTATCATCATCATATCAGCCGTAGGATGACCACTGATGGGCATATAGACCTCTCCCATAGACCTCCAGTTGCTTCGGTTGGAAGCGGCCTGCATCCACCGTGAACCCGTGGCTTTAACCAGGTCATTCGTCCAAACAAACAACAAGATAAACATTGCAAGATACTGTTTGAGGCTCAAATCTAACCTTAAAATTGATTGAAGGAAATTAATAAAATTAAATAGTTTATTTTGCTTTAGATATGGTAACATTATATAGTCTTATAGCGCTGCAGGCGTCTAACGGGTCAGCATAATGCTGTCAGCGGCCGTTTCACTTTTGCGGGGACACACAAAATCGTGTATTTTCATTTTTGTATTTCTTTTTTGTTTTATTTGTGTTTGCTGTTTATTGCTTTTTTCTTTTGATTCTGTTGTATTTGTGTGTCTTTATGAATGTGAATAAAGGTCATTATTTCTTTCTTTCTTTCTTTATAAATAGTTCTATATGTAGTGACATATCTAACTAGATTTGGCATGCAAACATTGTCTTATATTGTAAAAGGTTTTATTTCTTGCTGAAACGAATACCATAGAAACGCTGCGATAATTCTGTACATGGCCCAGAAACAAATATAAGTGAAGGTTATTATGAAAAGAGTGAAAGAATAAATCGAAGGCCCAATTATTTGGAGCTTAAAAACATTCCTTTGTGGTAGCCGATACCTTTACCCGGCAAAAATAAATAAATGTTATAAATGATAAACGAAAAAGTAGGTTACTTTATAGCACTTTTTTGGCATCAATAATATTTCATTTCTAATGTGACTTATCGATTATCATCATCATGACTTCCAGCGTAGGTATAGTCGTCTCACTAGAGCCGTGGTGGCCTAGTGGTTTGACCTATCACTTCCGAAGAAGAGGATCGTGAGTTAAAATTCCGGCTCGCACCTTTGAGTTTTTGAAATTCATGTGCGACATCACATTTGAAATTTACCATTAGCATTACGGTGAAGGAAAACATCGTGGGGGTAACTGTACAAACCAGCGAAGCAATTCCATGATGTGCGTGAAGTTACCAAAAAGGAAGAAAGAAAAATAAAATGGGTACGAAGGGAGTGATAAATTAAAATGTATGTTTTGATTTATTAGTCTAACATCTGGTATCTAGTATGGTGAACGGTTGTGTTGCTCTGAAGATGAGCTCTGGTTGAGTTCAAAACGCTTCAGTGTAGTGTGGTGGTGGTAGATGGGTTTGTGTGATTTTTGAATGTTCTCTTACGGTGTGGAGGTGGAGGAACTGCCTGAATATTAAACATACATTTCTTACTTTCATGTGCGGAATTACATTTGAAATTTACCACGAGCTCTGCGGTGAAGGAAAACATCGTGAGGAAACCTGCACAAACCTGCGAAGCGATTCAATGGTGCGTGCGAAGTTCCCAATCCGCACTGGGCCCTCGTGGGAACTATGGCCCAGGCCCTCTTGTTCTGAGAGGAGGCCTGTGCCCAGCAGTGGGACGTATATAGGCTGGGATGATGATGATGATGATGATTTCTTACCATAAAGGTCGCAGGTGAGCAAAGTAATTGTTTTACCTACTTCGCTCTTATTGTTTGTTCTTTTCTGTCTTTTAACCCTAATTTTCTTTAATTAAACTGAATTTAAGCTGTGGCGCGTTATCAATCGATCAGCCTACGTTTTAAGGTTTCGGAGCCAAAATGGCAAAAACGGAACCCTTATAGTTTCGCCATGTCTGTCTGTCTGTCTGTCTGTCTGTCCGTCCGTCCGCCGGCTTTGCTCAGGGACTATCAATGCTAGAAAGCTGTAATTCTGCACGGATATATATTATGGAAACTGTGCCGTCAACATTATAATAAAAAAATCTAAAAAAATTCTAACCTAACCTAACCTAACCTCCCATAGACATAAAGTTGGGGTGATTTTTTTTTCTCATTCAACCTATAGTGAGAGGTATCGTTGTATAGATCTTTTAAAACCATTAGGGGTTTGCTAAGACGATTTTTCGATTCATTGATTTTTTGCGAAATATTCAACTTTAAACTGCAAATTTTCATTAAAATCGAGCGTCCCCCCCCCTCTAAAATCTAAACCGGATGATGGAAAAATTTAGTAAAATATGGTAGTAAGTATATCAAATTTTCAGGGAAAACTATAACGGCTCAGTTTGCTTGAGAATTATTAGTAGTTTAAGAGTAAATAGCAGTACCTAAACTTGGAAGATTCCGTATAAAATACGAAATCCTTAGAAAAATATTACTTAATTTTTTCGTAATGGCTACGGAACCCTATTTTGGGCGTGTCCGACACGCTCTTGGCCGGTGTTTTTGTAAGACCAATATCGTACTCGTTCAAATATTATTAGCCGGGCTATCAAACACTGAGCGAGCCCTCGCAATGCAAGCTTTTTCGGTGCGATTTGAGCCATGTGTCGAACAGAATCATGCGTTCATGCACTTGCCTCGCGAGGCGGCTCGCTCAGTGGAGACCCGGCTATTGGCAAATAAAAATAACTAAGTCGTACAATGAAATTTTTCTAAAGTGAAAAATGATGAAGTGAGTATAGTTTGTATTATAGGTCGAAAATGCCAACTTTCGGTATAATTTAATTTTCTTTAATAAAGTATTTTGAGTTCTTATGGTACTGACCACAGCTGACCACACCTAAAAAAAAAAGTGCTAAAAGTTTGAAAAAAAATCTTTTTAATTTTTAGTAGGTATAGTAGATATGTATATACAGTTGTGGTCATATAATTAAGAACGATTTTTTATAGAGAAGATTTTTTCAAACTGACAAGTGTTACTAAACTGTATGTATTTTTTGTACTTCTCTCGGTATCGTAAAACTTTTCCTTACTAGCGGTAAATTCATTTTATACATATAATTGGCTAAAAAATAAATAGATAAACTTATATATTACATCTAAAACCTAGTATTACTACTTACTGGCTGGTCATATAATTAAGAACGCTGAATAGTTTATTTTATTCAAATTTAAATAGGAGAACGGACCGCCGCTTTGTGGTTTTAGGTTATTATTTGAATAATTTTGGCGCCATTTAGTGCCGTAAAAGTCTTAAAGGCGATTGCTTCATATAAAAACAACGGGGAAAAATAAAAGTTGTGATAAATCTACAAGAAAAGTAATACTAAAACTTCGCGACAAGAATTGGTCGTATAAACACATAGCCGATCATCTGCAATGTTCAAAAACTATGGTTTTCCACGCCATAAAGCATTTTGCTACGTATCAAACTACTTCAAATGTTCCGCGTGTACCTAGACAAAGAAAGTCATCTCGTCGAGATGATCGAAATATCGTTCGTTTGGCAAAACAAAATCTTTTAAAGGGTCTAATGAGTTGAGAAAAGATATTTTGGCGAAAACAACCCTTCAGCAATCTCGGCACGCAGTATTCGAATGCGTTTGGTAGAAGAAAAGTTGCACGGAAGGATAGCAAGGAAGGTGCCTATGTTGAAACGGTGTCATAGGCAAGCCCGGCTTGCATTTGCAAGAAGATATGAAAAACTGGACAGTCAGACAGTGGAAAAAACGTTCTTTTTTCTGACGAGACAAAAATAAATAGGGTATGTTCTGATGGCAAACGATATGTAAAACGGCCTCCAAATAAAGCATCCGACCCAAAGTACACAAAGTAACTTTAAAGCATGGCGGGGAAATGTAAAAATTTGGGGATGTTTTTCTGGACATGGTGTTGGACCTGTTAGGCTGATAGAAGAAACATGGATCAATTTCAATACAAAAACATACTGGAAGAAACAATGTTACCATATGCTGAAGGCGTGCTTCCGGTTATTTGGACATTCCAGCACGACAATGTCCCAAGCATACTGCACGTACAGTTAAGGAATTCCTCACATCGCAATCAGTTTCTGTCTTAGATTGGCCAGCCACAGCCCCGATCTTAGAGCAATAGAGCATCTTTGGTGCGAAGTCAAGAAAAAGTTTCAAATCGACAGTGTGGCAATTTAAGAGAACTGTATGACGTATTCTTAGAAGAATGGAACTCTATCTCTCTTGCGAAATGTCAAAATTGATAGATTCAATGCCTCGCCGGTGTAAGGCAGTAATAAAAAGCCGTGGACATGCTACTAACTATAATTTTAGTTAAATGTATACATTGCTTTTTTTTTTTCTGTACAAACTTCACGTTAGTGTGATTTAGTTAATCTAAGTTTCAAATAAAAAAACTTTCGAACCTTCAATAAATCGTCTTAATTATTTGTCCAGCTTCATTACTATTTGAATTTGTTACTAAAGAGAATAAAAACAAAATTTGAGTAAAAATGACAGTAATTTTATTCTTTATTCTAAATCCCGTTTGCTCTATTCATGTGGCTATTTCATAACGTAACTAGTTACTTCTAAGAAGGACCCACGACTACACATGACATGATTTAGTTAAAAAAATAATCTGGAACTTCAAATCGTTCTTAATTACGTGGCCACCACTGTATATATATATAAATGTACAAGGCGATGTTAAAAAAAAAGCTTATTTAAGAACAATACTTAACCTAACCTAACTACTACCTTACCTACTTTCGATATTTTGACCGTCGACTTTTTAACTTTAGAAATATTAATTTTCGATATTGAGATACGTCCCTGTCAATTCAGAGTCGAAGAAATTTCATTATGACTATTTTGGTAGATGTATAGAATGTCAACATGACAATTTAGTAGTGCACAGGTGCACTCTGGTATAGATTCAGTTTCCAGTACGTACTCGTACAGTTTAAAGTACGATTCACGCCAATTTGATGCAGTACACTTTACTACACTTGTCCAACACTATTAAAATTCCATGTGTCAGGAGATCCACTCACTCGTTTGCCATCTAGTCGAATAAAAAAAGTGTGTCTTTGTGAGAGAGAATTAATGTCTTCTTTCTCTGACTTAAACGTTCCATATTTATTTTCACTCATAGTCTTCCAAACTTAAGTAAATCTCAAACGCTTTTGAGCCAAAAATTTCCAAGCACACAATCCCGCTTCAGTTTGCGAATATGTTAAAATAAGGTTAAACACTAAACAAACTCTAAACAGCTATTTTGCGTAAATTAAAAAAAAACTCCGGCCAAGTTTTTGAAATCCAAATTAAGTCTGAACGAAAAGGAATACTTATAAGTCTTAGTGAAAGGACACAGCGTGTTGCGAGCATTAATCAAAATAAGGTTTCGGTTTCATTGTGGGTATTGCGTTGTAAAGTATAGGTATTCAAACGTTTGCGCAGCCATACTCGTGGCTTTGCCAGTGCTTCGTCATTTTATTTAGGCAAAAGTTTCCTCATCCACACCATTCATTCGTTTTGGCAGTTTTTCATTCATAGACGACGTATAGACGAGATCTGGTGAAAAGTAATATTTTGTACTTTTTAGCATGACATCTGGTTAAGTATGGTAATTTTGATGAAATTATTGAATTACGTTCATTCTCTTCAATATGATCTAATTGTTATTAACTAGCTGTTTTCCCTTGACTTTTGCAACTAAAAATCCGTTTACTGTTATCCCACAGGAACTAGTAGCTGCGGAATTTTCAAGGATAAGAATAATGTACTCTTTATAATACCATACCATGTTTCATTTTAATTGGTTCGGATGTATGACATAATTACAAACTTTTATGTTAACAATGTAAATAGGTTAAGACGTTAATTACAAATTTAAGAAAATGACTATTTTGACACCGATGTGAGTGAGGTATAGTCGACTGAGAAATTGGTTTAAAATCATTTGTAGCGCTTAAAATGTCAAAGCCTAATATCACTCTCAAGTCAATGTGACAATCAGTTTTATTTTCTGATGTAGGTCATTAAAATCGGTAAAGCACTTTCTTGGTCGACTAAACTTAACTCATTAAATAAATAAAATAATTATTGTTAGAACACTTCACATTAGTAACACAAATAAACATTAGCAAATCATAAAACTTTCATACACAAAAATATTAACTATTTATGTGCTCTCTAATTGAAGTGGCAATGGGCAGGCCATATCGCTCGAAGAACAGATAACCGTTGGGGGAGAACAGTCCACGAGTGGCAATCACAAACCGAAAGACGAAGCGTTGGCAGGCCTCCCACCAGGTGGGCTGACGACATCGTGAGAGTTGCGGAAAACCGGTGGATGCAAGTGGCGAGTTGTCGTTCATTCCTTTGTCCAGCAGTGGACGACGTGGACGATGATGATGATGATGTCCTCTAGCACAAAATAGTATGGCAATGACCGTGCGGCACCTGAATGTAACTGATGGAAACGCAGTTTATAGAATACTCTTCCCGCTACCGCGTCTTCTTTATCACTGTATCCGCTCCCTCGTGCGCTTCCCGCTACGCCCAACTCCGCTCTTGTTAACTTTTCTATTAATCTTATCTGCTAAACTGAAACGTGGTCCAAATAAATTCCTGCTGCGTACGCTCCTTCTTTGATGCTAATGTGTCAGGACGCTTGGCCTCTTTGTTTTCAATAAGATAACAAAGTTTACATAATTTTACAGTTTCTTCACGTACGTTGGCACGCGTTACACTGCTTTTCTTTTATAAACTACTTTAGAAACGAAAGTTTATTTCAATCTTTTTATAAACAGCTATCTTCTATCTTTTTTTTTGCGTTTAAAAGAAAAAGCTTTAAAAAAATTAACAGAAGTTTGTTTGTTTGTTTGTTTATAAAAGGAAAAACAAAAAGCTTACATAAAAAAAGTTGTGTTAAGTACAAAGGCGGACTTATCCCTGCAGGGATCTCTGCCAGTCAACCTTTGAGTATTGAGCAGAAGTATTCTATTGTTTCTTGTAAAATGATTTCGAATTTATAAAATATAAACCGGACAAGAGCGTGTCGGACACGCCCAAGATAGGGTTCCGTAGCCATTACGAAAAAAAACAAGTAATATTATGTGCGTTATAACACAATTAAAACACTTACTACAGTCTTAAAATCTATTAAGTACCAGAAAAAGAGCGTATCTTCACGGCACTTACGTCCTTTTGTTGAGAAGGGCAGTTTTTCGGGCAATAACTCAAAAACGGTATATCCGATCATGTTGAAACCAATTTTCGTTACCATAAGCATTACCTGTCTATTTTTTTTGCATATTTTTTGTACAAACGGTTTACAAAGTAGAGGGGTGGGGGGGCACAATATTTTGGGAGCGGTTATTTCCGGAAATCCTCACGTAAACAAAAAAGTTTTTGAGAAACCTTACTATCTTTTCAAAAGAGCTGTCGAACTATGTGCCACATGTTGATGCGAGTGAGAAAAAAAAAAACAATTTCTGTTACGTGTATGGAGTGCAATAAATAAATATTTATTTTTAAAATTCAACTACAAAACTAAATAGCAGCTTTGACAAGACATCTGTACTTCAAATTTCATTGATATATATCTTGTAGTTTTCGGGTAAAATGCCTGTGACATACGGACGGACAGATAGACAGACGGACTTGACGAAACTATAAGGGTTCCGTTTTTGCCATTTTGGCTCCGGAACCCTAAAAACGAGTAACTAAGTTACCGGTTTGCTCTCATGTCCACCGAATAGAAAAAAACAATGAACCAAAATCTTTACTGGCACAGTCGGTAGGATCTTATACTAACTTACAAAATGCGCTGAATTTTTTTCATTGTGATGATAAAATGCAAAAACTAGAATCCAAGTTAGACCGTTTTACTTTGGTGATTTTGAATCCAAGTTATTCTGATCTAGGTTATGCCGATTTTCTTATGACGACGGCGGTAATAATAAATGCTGTCAATTATATCCTGTACTAAAACCAGACACGGCACGGGTATATACAGGTGTAAATGAACTAAAATACACCAACATAGTATCTATCGGCCCAAACTTACAAAATCCACTTGACCCTCCTCCAGTGCGATAATTAAATCTAACAACTAGATTACACTTAAACACCTGTATCAAAACAATTACAACTACCCGGGCTTAGCCGTTACGGGTACACCCGGGTTGCCCGTTACTCCCGGGTCCAGGTTATCCCGGTTCCCTTGTGACCGCGGGATAATTAAAAGTCCTTAGGTCTGAATATTCATGGCATACGCCGCCGTCTTGCGGACGTGAGCGGGGTAAGAAGGTTTTATTGAGTTTTAGAATAAGTGAGCAGAAGGGACATTGTTTTGTACGACCAAGGACTTTAATTCTTGATCCACCACAGGAAACGCCATTGTGACAGCATTAATTAACAATGAAAAGAGCAATGACTTTTCCTTTGAAAAGGTTCCATGGTACTCATGATTTAAAGTTCTTGACCGTACTTATATACCTGTGTATGTAAATAATTTCATCATCATCATCCCAGCCCATATACGTCTCACTGCTGGGCACAGCCGTGGTGGCCTAGTGGTTTGACCTATCGCCTCTCAAGCAGAGGGTCGTGGGTTCAAACCCCGGCTCGCACCTCTGAGTTTTTCGGAATTCATGTGCGGAATTACATTTGAAATTTACCACGAGCTTTGCGGTGAAGGAAAAAATCGTGAGGAAACCTGCACAAACATCCGAAGCAATTCAATGGTGCGTGTGAAGTTCCCAATCCGCACTGGGCCCGCGTGGGAACTACGGCCCAAGCCCTCTTGTTCTGAGAGGAGGCCTGTACCGAGCAGAGGGACGTGTATAGGCTGGGATATAAATAATTTATTGTACATAAAAAAATACCCACACAAAAAAAAACAACGAAACAAAAAGAGTACAGAGACGAACTTATCCCTAAAAGGGATATTTTAAAGCTAACCTGGTTTCAAAAGGAAAACATAAAAGATGGGCGCACAGTAATTTATGTACAGGGAGAAGAAATGAATATTGACATAAATTAATACACAAAATAAGTACAACAATTACTAAAACATGTTGTACATATTTAGAATGGAAGTTAATTGCTAACATTTCACTATAGATGGCGGTGGTAGTGGTGTGACCTAATGACCCTCTCAAGCAGAGGATCGTGGGCTCAAGTCCAGGCTCACGCCTTGACTTTTTTGAAAATCAGTGCGAAATAATATTTGAAATTTACTACAAGCTTTGCGTAAGAGAAAACATCCTGAGAAAATCTGCACAAACATGCAAAGTAATTCAATGGTGTACCATCATCATCATCATCATGTCAGTCGAAAGACGTCCACTGCTGGACATAGGCCTCCCCCAAGGCTCTCCTTTCAGACCGGTCTTGTGCTTTTCGCATCCACCGCGATCCCGCAATCTTAACCAGGTCGTCGCTCCAATGGTGTATGTGACGTTCCTAATCCGCACTGGGCCCGCGTGGGAGCTACTTCCCAAGCCCTTTTATTCTGAGAGGTGGCCTGTATCTAGCGGTGGGACGTATACATATAGGCTGAGATGATGATGATGATAATGACTCGACTCTTTGTTTCTTTATGCAGTCCAGCATGGAGAACAGTTGGCCGTTGGATTGGAAAAGTTCTCGGATGGAGACTGTGGCAGCAAGCGCGGCGAAGGACTTCCATCATCAAGATAAACGGATTACCTGGTTAAATCCACGCCTTGTTCACGATCATGAGAGTGTTTTCAGTTCTTGTCCTCTATTCGCTCTGCACAAAATTTTCTTCTTACCGTTCCTCCTTCTTCCTCCAAATTCTATCATAACTCCTTCACTATAACTGCCATTCGTCTTTGGAATTCTCTTCCTTTGGCGTTAAGGCAAGCGAAGTCCCTTCCCATTTTTAAAGACCTCCTAAAGGCCCACTATCTGTCACTTAATTAATCCCCAGTTTTTGATCCTTCTCTATTCTTTTTGTTTTTTGTTTATATTGTTTCTTTAACTCCTTTTTTAAATTCCTTTTCTCACATGCGGCCTTTTGATATTTTTGTATTAAGTATATATATGAAGTTAATAGGTATTATATTTGATGTATTTGTTTATTTATATAATTTATATATATTTTGTATATTTTTAATATTTATTGTCTATTAATTCTACGTTTCTCCTGTCTGTTATCTCTGCCACCTACATTAGTCTGTTCATATTTATTAATTTCTCAGAAATTGGTTTTCTGGAAGATTCGCTTCTTAGCGATAAGACCGCCTATTGTCTACCTGCATTTTTCTATTTTTTCGTAATGTCTCTGTACTGCTTTTGGTGATCAATACAGAATATTTGTATTGTATTGTATTGTTACTTCCAACCGAAGCAACTGGAGGAATATGCCCACCTCCGACAGTGG
This sequence comes from Choristoneura fumiferana, assembly GCF_025370935.1. NCBI lineage: Eukaryota > Metazoa > Arthropoda > Insecta > Lepidoptera > Tortricidae > Choristoneura > Choristoneura fumiferana. The sequence continues at coordinate 2,391,192 of NC_133493.1, forward strand.
ACGTCTTCCAGATATGATGATGGAAATCGACTTATTTTTGCTTTCCTTACAGCCCATCGCTTGCGCGTCGCAGTACCTATCATTTTAAAAAGGATCCCTGTGTCCACAGAGTATTGCACCCTCTGCGCACAACCACTACTCTTCATAAGGGCTGGGTGTTATTGAAGTACGTCGTACAGCTGACAGTCAATTCGCACTTATTTATATACGGGACCCTTATTAGATTTTATTGTTGTGGCTTGCTTTCATTCACTTAGCCGCAAAAATGCTGGCATATTTGGAAGCACGCTGTAGATGCGTATACTTGTACGTGTATGGGTAGTTCTCACGAAATCCCGAAATTCTTGTCCTACAAGTTTTAACAAAAATGTAGTAAATATATAGGGGCAAGTATTGTTTCCCTGCAATAAACATCACCGTCGCTAAGCATATTAGTTATGATTTCTGAGTCTTATGTGTAAATAAAAAAATTGAGTATATAATAATGCCGTTAAAATCATTCCCTCACTGTGTCCCAACTCCCACTTTCAAATACTTTTAAATTTGCAAATAAAAAGATAATAAAGTAAAAGCGATGAAAAATTAATTAACCTTTTCTAAGAACAATGGATTTATGAATGTATTCTTTATTAGGATAATAAAACTAATAAATAAATAAAAAATAATAAAAACCATGTGTCCAATAAAATTAAATCATTCCCTCACAACTTTACTAACAGTTAATTTATGAACGCAGTTTCATTCAAACGTGAACGCTACCGTTTGTTTTTGATAGCTGGCAACACTGTAATTTTACCAATATGGCGAATTGTTTGTGTACGCGTTTGAGGTTTTGTTGAAAAAAGGTAGAATACATAATTTTTTTAAATTACATTTGTGTTCATCATTACATCACGTCCTAAAAAAAAGGAAGGGTAAGTACTTTCCCAATTATTAATTGCATGATGAAGTAGTATGTTGGGAGTAGTTTACTTCCACAAATAACCTTGTTTAAAGCATGGCCGTGTCACTAGTTTTTTTAGGTTATGCTTCATTTCGTCATTCCCTCATCGTCATTCCCTCATATAGATTTACAGTGAGGGAATGATGACATAAGGAGGTAATGATTTTGACTGGGTTGCAATTCTTGAATTTAACTCAAACTTCTTGTTTTAGAGCAAATAATGGCAAGAAAAAAGAAAATCAGTGAAGAAGAAGCTAAATTAAAAAAAAAGGAATATGATAGGAAGCGAAGAGAAAAAATGAAATCTGACCCTACAAGTTTTGAGGTACTACGAGAAAAAGAAAGACTGAAATACCTGAAAAAGAAAGAGAAAGGCCAAGTAAAGCCGATTTCAAACATGAGTTCCAGAGAGAGAAGGGTTAAAAGGAAAACCTGGAAAAAAAAATAGCCAGACATATAGAGATAATAGAGCTAAAGTTCGTAAAAATCTCACAAGACTACTAGATGAGACACCTCCTCCTAGCCCAGGTCCCGTAATAGAGGTGGATATTCAAAATAATAATGAAGTTAGGGGTTTAGTGGCTGCTAGGAGGAGGCGGCAACTAAGAAAACGTAGAGCAGCGCTATATGCAAAAATAGCTAAATTACAAACAAAACTGAAATACGTGTTGAGAGAAAAGGAAAAATATCGTAAAAGATGCCAAAGACAAATCAAGAATGTGCAGACGTCTCCTGAAGCTAAAGTGTCAGCGCTCTTAAAAAAAATGCAAGTTTCTGACCTTGTGAAAAAGAAGCTTTTATTGTCGGAAGTTATTACTAAACAACTGAAAAACAAATACAAAAATTTAAAAAAACACATCGAAAAGAAGAAATACTTGCAGATGCTACAACCAGATCTTTTAAAGAAGCATAAACTGCTTCACTTAGCAAAGCCGTTTTTTAAACATGACAGATACAAAAAGAGTGGTTTGAAAAAATTAAATGCTCAACATATGAAAGTTAAAAAAGACGTTGTAGATTTTTTGGAAAAAGATGAGAACTCCCGGATGTGCCCAGGAAAGAAAGATTTTATCAGGTCAAAGGGACAAATAAAACAAAAACGTTTATTATGTGATACACTGAAAAATTTGCACATAAATTTCTAGCGACGGTCGAATATCAAGTAAGCTTGGCAACTTTCTGTAGGTTTCGACCTTTTTGGGTGACTTGGGCGAGCATCAAAGAACGGGACACTTGCAAATGTGTGATCCATGCAAATGTTGAACTGATGGTAATGAAATTGCACGAACTTAAAGCACTGCCTTGCTGTAACCTAACAAGATTTCTTGCCGCGAAAACATGCAATGTGCATTCAACTAAATGTTTGATGCGAGAATGTGAAGATTGTAGAAATAAGAACGTAGAATATTATCTTCCACAACCAAACAAATCGGTGACCTATTATCAATGGCAGTATGAGACTACTTCTTACGAGAAGGATGGAAAAATGAAGACAGTACGAAAACCTGTTAAAAAAACAAATCAAGGTCCCAATACGAAAACTAGTGCAACAGTTAGAAGAGACGATGCCTCTAGTTTTAAACATGTTGCCACAATAACGCATCAGTATCAAATGGTTGCAGACCTTAAAAGGAAATTGACCCAGAATGAAGTCCTTATCCACATAGACTTCAGTGAGAATTATTGCTGCAAATACAATGAAGAGATACAGGCAGTACATTTTGGAGGAGCAAGACAACAAGTCACACTTCACACAGGAGTATTATATTTGCGTGACAATGATGGTGTCAGACCCCGGACTTTTTGCTCTCTTTCTAATAACAACAGACATGATACTATGGCGGTATGGGCGCACTTGGTACCAGTTTTTGAATGGCTAAAAATTCAGAATTTAAAAATTAACAGAATTCACATGCGACAGTCCTGTTAACCAGTACAAGAACAAATTCATGTTTCATATTGTGTATCGCCATATAAATGATTTGTTTCCGGGCACAACATTCTTTTCATGGCATTATTCGGAACCCGGTCATGGAAAAGGTGCACCAGATGGTGTAGGTGGCACCTTGAAAAGAACTGCAGACAAAGCTGTTGCTGAAGGTCGAGATATTGTGAATTTAAATACCCTCAAAGAAATTTTGTCAGCTAGATGTCCTTCGATAATGCTATTTGAGGTTAACACTGCTAATATTACGGATATAGAACATTTGGTTAAACAGTCGGACACAATCTCTGCGTTCCGAGGAACTCAAAAAATTCGCCAATTTGTTTTCACTGGTGACGTGCTGGAATTCAGAAGGCTTTCTTGCTTTGATTGTCCAGGAAAATGTAGACATTATCATCTGGGATACTACTCGTCTTCAAATCCTTCTATTACAACAAAGCCGACTAAAGTACAAACACGTACCAAAAAGAATAAGTCGCAAGGAGAATCATCATCATCGAATGTTGTTATTTCCAGTGATTATAATTCTGCTTATAAAATAGGTGATCATGTCATTGTGAGATGGGACCAACAAAAATATCCGGGGGAACTAATTTCATTTTCTGAGGAAGCCGCTTTAGTTAAGTGTATGAAAAGAGGAACCAAATATTGGAAATGGCCAGCAATTAAGGACGAACAGTTGTATGCCTGGAAAGATGTTTTGCAGAAGATCAAACCCCCGACACTGATCAAAAGAGGGTGTTATTCTGTAAAAGAGATCGATTAGCTTAATATATATGCTCGTAGTTGACTGATTTTTTATCTTCAAGACTGAAAGTAGAATAAAGAATTTGATTTAATTGCCAGTTAGTTTAGTTTTAAGGAAAATGAATATTATTTTGTTATTTTTGCTTATTTCGTTTGAGACAATACTGTTATTAGCTTGAAGAATGAGTAAGTTAAAAGGAGTTTATATCTGAGTTAGTTATCTGATTAGTTCTAAGAAAAATGAAAATTATTTTGTTAATTTTTTGCTTATTTCGATTGAGTAAAGACTGTTATTAACTTTGAGACTGAGTAAGTTAAAAGGAAGGTTTATTTCTGAGTTATTTTTTAAGAAAGTAAAGATTTTTTGTTGATTTTCCATAGGTACTGCCATTGTGATTAAGTGCCATAGCAATTCAACTTAGTTGTTATTTATTTGTGGCATCTGCAGACTGCAATAAATTTGTGATTTTCTGGACAATAGTTCATAATAATGTTAATTGATATTTTTTATTATTCAATACAAAATATATAACGAAATAATTATGCCTTTTTATTTTAAAAAGTTTATAATTACTTACAAAAATCATTCCCTCACCTAAGTCATCATTCCCTCACTTTTTTTTTTTTAAACAGCCTTATAACTCTTAAAAAAAACGCTTATTTTGGGGACCACTATTTTTCTAAAATCCAGTGTTATGACTACTACAAAATCCATATTAAAAAAATATATAAATCACTATATTTTTTTAATTTTATTGTCATAACCGAATTTCCGGATTTCGTGAGAACTACCCGTATATACAGAGGGTTAGTGCTCTCTTTTTATGAAGCTCCTAGTAAAGCTTGGTTTCAGATTGGTTTTTTATCTATAAAAAACTAGCAAGAGTAAGAGTAACTTCAGTTAGGGACTTGGTACAGTGGCTGGAGCATACGAACTCTTGCCAGGGACGAATGGCGGAAATAATGGGAGGCTCTGTTTGGGCCTGCTGGTAGTCGGACACTTTAACAGGCTAGAAAAAAATTGGCCTGTGCTTCACTATAATTATACATCAAAAGCTGATTATCTTTCAATTTGGATCTATTTTCAAAGGTTCAATTGAAGTTAAGCCCGTGAATTCATATCTTGAGTTGCGTATTGCCGAGCGAAAACTTGTAAGCGCTGAATTAATTATCTTTAAATCCTTCATAACGGCACCATTGGGTGGAATCAAATCTTCAAGTGAACAGACACACAGTTTAACAGCAGTAAGTTGTGTCGTTAAACGCTCATGGGCCCCTTGGTGCTGAGAGGGAAGTTGGTTTAATCATATTATTATGTCTCTTGCGATACGGGTAAAGGTAAAAAACTTGAAAATATGGCCTGTTGTATGTAGTAGTTGCACTGCACAGAATTTATATAGGACTCAAGTCATTTTTCGAATATGAAACGTCGACTTATCTATACGGACGCGTTGCTACTAGATGAAAAAAATGAAAATTAAATGAAGTGTGAATCTGTTCTGAGCTACTGTATATCGGTTTTTGGTGGGGCCGGTGTAACTGCGATGCTTGGACAGGAAAGGACTTTGAACTTTAAAGTGATGTACAGAAAGCCTTTCCGATTTCCCATCGATAAATTGTACAGGGAGGCTCAGAGACTCACCGTCCGCCAGTTATTTAGCCAGTTAGTTTTGCAGGTGGTAGCACCTTGTGCAAGGTCCGCCCGGATTGCTACCACCTTCTTGCTCGCTAATCCTGCCGTGAAGCAGCAGTGCTTGCACTGTTGAGTTTCGGCGTGGAGAGTAAGACAGCCGGTGAAACTACTGGCACTTGAGGTATCCCATCTTAGACCTCTAGGTTGGCAACGCATCTGCAATACCTCTGGTGTTGCAGATGTTTATGGGCGGTAGTGATCTCTTACCATCAGGAGACCCACTTGCTCGTTTGCCATCCAGTCGAATAAAAAAAATAAAATATATATATATATATCCACCGAGTCGCCTTGAAAATGCACCGCGAAACTCAAAGCTCTCCTCTATACCCTGCTCTACTGAAGAAAAGAGTATTTCGCATTCCACAAACTAAGGTTAGAACAGCCTTTGCGCGCAGTTTTTGACAACTCCTTCACCCATTTGTATATAACCGCATCATCAGACTGAAATGATGTTCAGAATTCTACACCAAAACAGATATAGACACAAAGTTAAAAAGTATGCTACTTTCTCTCTCATGCACAGAGACAGAGGAATTATTAAAAAAAGTGATTTAAGGAGCTTAACAGCACACGCACATGAACACACACACACACATATATCACTTTGGTTTTTCCTTTATACTATAGCTTGTACGTGTCTTTTAGTGTTTTTATGCATGCTAGCCATCTCTGCTTTGTAAAAGCGAAATCTTACAGTTTGATTTTTATGCCAAATCACTGGGTTCTCACGATACAGGCCCGACCTAGTGTGAGAACCGCTGTTAAATTCTAGTTCCTACCTTTACTTAAATTAAGTTGTTATGTAAATTCTAACGTAATGTACCTACACTTTAACATTGGCAAATAAATTAAATTTTAATTTTTTAATTTTCATAATGGTGTGTATGCCCAGTCTACACTAGGCTCGCGTGGCAACTGCAGCCCAAGACCTCTCATTCTGAGAGGAGGTCTGTACCCTGGCTTTGGAACGTGTATAAGCCGAGGTGAGATGAGAAAGAAAGAGAGAGAGCAGCCAGCCGATTTTCAATAATTAAAAACTGGTTGTAATTTGTTTCGCAGACAACATTTTAATAGAATTTCGTTTAATAGATATTTTTCTCATATTATTGTTTCATAGAATAATCAATACATGGATCACTTTGAAGAAATTTGTATCATTGATTTTTGTTACAAATAAAATTCATTATTTAGGTATTCATTTAATAGAATAACAAATCAAATATTCTTTATTATTATATTATTTAGTTGATATAAAACTTATTACAAAGAAAAATATTTTATGTGGTGTTAGTTTCTAAACTTTTTAATTCATACCTGCGACAAAATGCATACCATCCTATAACGGTAGCGATTCACTTTCTGGTGTGGTCACAGTTCTTACCTAACCTAACCTTCTTTTCTGGTAGCGATTCGCTTAGTGGTGATGTCACAATTCTAACCTAACCTAACCTACTTTTCTGATGGGGTCACAGTTCTGACCTAACCTAACCTACTTTTCTGGTAGCGATTCGCTTAGTGGTGATGTCACAATTCTAACCTAACCTAACCTACTTTTCTGATGGGGTCACAGTTCTGACCTAACCTAACCTACTTTTCTGGTAGCGATTCGCTTTCTGGTGGGGTCACAGTTCTAACCTAACTTAGCCTACTTTTCTGGTAGCGATTCGCTTTCTGGTGGGGCACAGCTCTAATCTAACCAAATCGAACCAACACAAAATTACTATATTCAAATGTGTTAATTTTTATTAAATTATGGACAACATAACGTCCATTTTTACATTTTCGTTGAAACAAAATATCGTGAATAAATAAACCGAAAAAAAAACATTAAAAAATAATTCTATGGTTTGACACATTGCTAAATAAAATAATTTCATTTCAAAGATTATTAAGTTGTAAGTTTATTTTTTTCCATTAAATATAAATCATTCAAGTAAATAGTAATTGAAACAATAATATCCGAAGTAAAAATACAAGGACTAAATATTATATGAAACATTTTCTGCGAAACGAAATTCTGTGAAATTTCTGACTGTGAAAGAAGGGAACACCTTAAAAACTAGATACTTAATAAGATTGAGTGAATTAAGGAAAGTTTTTCATCAAGAGAGCCTTTTGAAGACACAGTTACTTTTATTCAAACTTTGTTTTTCTACTACTTCTCATTATTATTTCGAATGGTATTTGCGAGTGAGAGGATTTTAACAATCGATCCTCCGATCAGATAAATCTCTGGCACTGCAGGGCTACTACGAAACTCGAAACTCGAAGTTCGTATCGTACCGTCCCTCTCGCTCTCGTATTAAATAGTATAAGTGTCAGAGGGACCGCACGACACGAACTTCGAGTTTCGTAGTAGCCCTGCTGTTTTTTCTACTTGCAAATTTAGATCGCTGATCCTTTAATTATTCCATTTGTTAACATTATTCCAAGGAGGTCTACATCTTTATACTATGTTAACGATACTTGTTTACTTAGGACTCATGTTAGCCTTGGTTAAAGTAATGTTTTCATTAAAAAGGGTACCTTTTTACTAAGTGATGGAAATATTTATGAAAATGACATATAATAATGTACTGTATACCTACGGTATTAGGCATTTCTAGGGTTCCGAAGCCAAATTGCTAAACAAGAACGCTTAGGGGTTGATCCATTGATTAGTGGTAACTGACGGTTAAATGTGATGCCGTCTCTATTTATTTTGTTAGAATAGACGGAGACGGCATCACATTTAACCATCAGTTAACACTAATCAATGGATGGTGAAACAGCTTCTTAGTGTTGGAAACTTTCGGAATTAGGCGAAGATATTCTGGTTGCCGCCTTCGTGTAATACGGAATATTAACTATTGGCTATGTGTTTTTTTTGCATAAAATATTATCATGTAAGTAGTAGCGCGTGCACATCCCCGCTTTCTCTCTCTTTCATATTTCTCTATCTCACACAGACTGTCTCACAAAAATCTACCACCGGTTCGGAAAAGTCTCTGTTGAGAAGAATTCGGCAAGAAACTCAGTGAGATATATTTTTTAAACAGCACCACAAGTATTTAACACAACTTTATTTTTAACACAAGTAGTAAATATCACATTGACATTCTTAAACACTTATGTGATGTGTTAGCTAAGTATATAAAGTAAGTAATTTAATGCTTATTTTTATATTATGATACACCTTTTAACCGTATAATAAGTTGTAATGAAATTCAGGACATGTTAAAAACCAGAATTCAAAAGTATAATTTCTTATAGAAATATAGTATTACTGGCATTCCTTGTAGTCCTACGGAATCCTAAAGATAAAGGAGCACTCTATAATGTGCAATCGAGGGATAAAATTGTTAAGAGTTGTGGCGTAGGTAATATCTGCTGCATCCGGTTTTATATAAAAGTAAAGTTTGTGCAACACGACTGAAAATGAGTTGTAGTGTACTCGTTGGACTTTTGTATGAAACCAAATTACGCGACCGAAATACGCGACACACAACTCAAAATATTATACTCGTCTAGCTTCACCCTAAGTCGATTTGTAAGACATCATGGAATAGATATTAATCCATAATATCGACCAAAGAACCCTTCGTTAAACGTGGTCCAAATTGCACGTGACCTGTATTATATTATATTATTTATATATATATATATATATACAGACCCCCGCTCCGGGTCGTACCTGGTTCAGCAGGTGGCGCTGGCCATACAGCGGGGAAATGCGGCTGGCATTATGGGCACCTTTGAGCCGGGTACGACGTGGAATGGTGGTTTTTAGGTTGTAAGTAAACTAGTCAGTATAGGTCTTAGTTTGTAGGTTATATTATAAGTTTACAATACAATACAATACAATAACTCTTTATTGCACACCAATACAGTAAACAGTACAGAGAAAACAAGTATATACATAGAGATTTTCTAAGGTAAGCAATAGGCGGCCTTATCGCTTCAGAGCGATCTCTTCCAGGCAACCTTTACAATGGACAGAAATAAGGAATACATTTTAGCAGGTGGTGCAATTTACAGTAGATTAGAGCTATATCAAGAATACATAAAACTAACACATACAATACACATACACAACAAATCTAAACAGATAGATAGGTAGATAGATACCATAACAACACATAAATAAGCTAACTATAACATTTATACGCAAGATGACAGGTAGTGCTCCCTAAGCATAGACCTAAAGATAGGCAAGGACTTTGCGCGCCTCAAGTCTATCGGTAGGGAGTTCCACAACCGAGTGGCCTGGACAGTGTAAGAATAAACATAGAATTTAGAGCAAAGAATAAGCATAGAGTTTAGGTTATTTTTTTTTTTTCTATCAATTGATCTATGTATATTTTGTGTTTTTCAAATAAAGTATATACATATATATATATAAATATATATATTATATTATCACAAAAAGTGGGCATTATGGCTGATAAATAAATGAGCAGAACGTAAAAAATGTAAAGGATGTAATAATATTAAGCTATAAAGCTCTTTATTATTTTTAGCATAAATGGTTACCTACCACATCTTGAAGTTCATAGAAAACTCTGTTTTAGTTATCTCCGTAAGTTATGTTTTTCGTGGTGAAGTTTTAAAATGTGTATTATTATTAGGATTACTACATAATGCAAGTACAATATTCAACTACACTTTATCATTTCGGCGTATTTACGTCTCACTGCAGGGCGAAAGCCTCCTCTCAGAACGAAAGTGCTTTGGGCCATGTTGTTCCCACTGCGGGCCCACTGTATCCACTGTTATCCATACTAATATTATAAATGTGAAAGTGTGTTTGTTAGTGTGTTTGTCCGTCTTTCACGCCGAACCAGAGCGATGGATGGACGTGATTTTTGGGATAGAGATAGTTTATGGGCCAGAGAGTGACATTGGCTACTTTTTATCCCGGAAAAATTGTCAGTTCCCGAGGCGGGCAAAAGATAGTAAATAATAAATTTCGCACTCAGCCCATTTTTTATGCATTTTAGTTAATTTAATTATTTTTTGTTTATTCAATTTGAAAAACTCAGTACACTCTTCGAACCCAGGACACTCTTCTTGAGAAGCTATAAACCAATAAAAAACGCCAGCAAAAATATAAATAAAAACGCCCGAAAAAAACGCTGCTTGAAAAGACAGTTAAAAAGTAAAAAATAATTATGCGCTACCTAGCTGTTGCCCGCGACTTCATCTGCGAAGAATTCGTTTATCTCTATCCCGCGGGGACTATGCTGATTTTCCGCAAAATTAGCCTAAGTTAATTTAGTATAAAGTATCTAGTAATATTTGTTTATCTAAGCGTCGTCGGTGTCGGGGGCCCGTTAAGGTTAACATGAAACTAAATATGTTGTATTTTTTAAAGTATTAACCTTAGCGGTCCCCCGACACCGACAACGCTTAGATAAAAAAATATTACTAGATACTTTATACTAAATTAACTTAGGCTAATTTTGCGGAAAATCAGCATAGTCCCCGCGGGATAGAGATAAACGAATTCTTCGCAGATGAAGTCGCGGGCAACAGCTAGGTAGCGCATAATTATTTTTTACTTTTTAACTGTCTTTCAAGCAGCGTTTTTTTCGGGCGTTTTTATTTATATTTTGCTGGCGTTTTTAAGTCGGGGTTTTTTAAATTTTAAATTTAAGTTTTATTTCATGTTTTTTAAACTTTGATATATATTTTTTTAAACTGTACTAGTGTGTTGGATATCCTGGCTGCAGCATCAGCTCATCTTGTTGCCACCATTGCATTGTATGTAGAATCAAATACTGATCAAAAGGAATCAAACACTACATATCTGCTATTATTTTTCAAGAGTATACTGGTGTGCTGGATATCCTGGCTGTAGCATCAGCTCGTCGTGTTGCCACCACTGCATTGTATGTAGAATCAATTACTGATCAAAACGATTCCAAACACGACATATGTGCTATTATTTTTTATAGAGTGTACTAGTGTGCTGGATATGCTGGCTGCAGCATCAGCTCATCGTGTTGCCACCATTGCATTGTATGTAGAATCAAATACTGATCAAAAGGAATTAAACACGACATATCTGCTATTATTTTTTCAAGAGTATACTGGTGTGCTGAATATCCTGGCTGCAGCATCAGCTCGTCGTGTTGCCACCACTGCATTGTATGTAGAATCAATAACTGATCAAAACGAATCCAAACACGACATATCTGCTATTATTTTTTCAAGAGTATACTGGTGTGCTGGATATCCTGGCTGCAGCATCAGCTCGTCGTGTTGCCACCACTGCATTGTATGTAGAATCAATTACTGATCAAAACGATTCCAAACACGACATATGTGCTATTATTTTTTATAGAGTGTACTAGTGTGCTGGATATCCTGGCTGCAGCATCAGCTCATCGTGTTGCCACTATTGCATTGTATGTAGAATCAAATACTGATCAAAAGGAATTAAACACGACATATCTGCAAATTTTTTTTCAAGAGTATACTGGTGTGGTGAATATCCTGGCTGCAGCATTAGCTCGTCGTGTTGCCACCACTGCATTGTATGTAGAATCAATGACTGATCAAAACGAATCCAAACACGACATATGTGCTATTATTTTTTTAGAGTGTACTATGTGCTGGATATCCTGGCTGCAGCATCAGCTCATCCTGTTGCCACCATTGCATTGTTTGTAGAATCAAATACTGATCAAAACGAACCCAAACACGATATATCTGCTATAGTTTTATTAAGAGTGTACCTACTAGTGTTCTGGATATCCTGGCTGCAGCATCAGGCCGAGAACTCTATAATCTTGCATAGCTATATTGTATTCATGGGTGTTTCAAATTTTAGGTCCCAAATATGTTTGAAAGTAAAGTAAATATCCATTATGCGTCTAAGATTCCTACCGCAGCGAACAAAAGAGCTGATGATCTTGAAACGGCTGAACCGATTTTGATAAATCATGTCTAAGATCCATCGCTAGAAAACCAGCTTTCAAATAAAAAAAACCGCATTCAAATCGGTCCACCCGTTTAAGAGCTACGGTGCCACAGACAGACACACAGACACACAGACACACACACATAGCGGTCAAACTTATAACACCCCTCTTTTTCGTCGGGGGTTAAAAACTAGGCTACAACAACTTTGTGCAACAACACTATTCACCCGTGGTGGCATAGTTTTTTGACCTATCGCCTCTCAAGCTGAGGGTCGTGGGTTCAAACCCCGGCTCGCACCTCTGAGTTTTTCGAAATTCATGTGCGGAATTACATTTGAAATTTACCACGAGCTTTGCGGTGAAGGAAAACATCGTGAGGAAACCTGCACAAACCTGCACCTGCGAAGCAATTCAATGGTGTGTGTGAAGTTCCCAATCCGCACTGGGCCCGCGTGGGAACTATGGCCCAAGCCCTCTTGTTCTGACAGGAGGCCTGTGCCCAGCAGTGGGACGTATATAGGCTGGGATGACTATTCACCCCTAAATCACGTGTTTTTCACCTGTGGCAACTACAATACAATACAATTATTGCACATCACTAATCAGTACTATATAATAACCAATAAAAAGTTGGATAACCCCCGACTTTGTCACTTCAAAGTATGATGAAACATGTTTAAAAACTTTCTTTAGAAAATTTGATTTAAAAAAACCGCATTCAAATCGGTCCACCCGTTTAAGAGCTACGGTGCCACAGACATACACACAAAGCGGTCAAACTTATAACACTTTTTGCGTCGGGGGTTAAAAATGCTATATAGATACAAAATGCAATATAGAAAAGAGGCGTTCTTATCGCTTAAAGGCGATCTTTTCCAGGCAACCATTTGGGTACAGGAACTTATAGCGGGGTTGACCATAAGGGAGAGATGGCCAATAATTTTACCTCACCAAAAATACTACACTACATTTCCTATTATTAAACTGCACGGCAGTAGCAAGACCCTATATTGTTTGTGTAACGTTACCCAAAATCCCTAAGGTTAACAATATAAAGTATCAAATTTCTTCACTCAATTCTAAGAAAAGGTCCGTCATTTTTTCACCAAGCGACTTATCTATGCCATAAACTCGTACAAAATATCCTTTGCGATAACAAAAGAATACCGAAAACTTGTTGTCTCACAAAAACACTCAATATTCAACCTTATTTACAAACCTATAAGAGTTACGCTGAATTTTTTGAACGTAACAAGTTATTATTGTCGAAGTTTAATCCAAAATCGATGGTACAGTCACCAGCACCAATATCAGACACAACAAGCGTGCATAAATATCTGATACGACTCTATTTCTAGGGCCGGAAGGACGTGTCAGATATTTTTGCACGCTCCGCTGTGGCAGATATTAATACTAGCGACTGTACACAGAGGCTCTTTCGATATCTTAATAACTTCGGATTTCTAAATCTCCTTGTGTTTAAAAATAGGCTTTGTCGCGGTGGTGTTTTTATAAAACATGGCCTTTGAGTGTTTGGCGGGCATTGCGACAAGCAGCTTAAAACAGTAACGACGGAGCTTCCTTCTTTAGCTATTTGACACCGGAACAAACATCATCATCATCATCATGTCAGCCGAAAGACGTCCACTGCTGGACATAGGCCTCCCCCAAGGCTCTCCACTCAGACCGGTCTTGTGCTTTCCGCATCCACCGCGACCCCGCGATCTTAACCAAGTCGTCGCTCCATCTTGTTGGAGGCCTACCGACAGCTCGTCTCCCGGTCCGCGGACGCCATTCGAGAACCTTCTGACCCCATCGGCCATCAGTCCTGCGAGCAATGTGCCCCGCCCACTGCCACTTTAGTTTCGCAATTCTTCGGGCTATGTCGGTAACCTTAGATCCGCATTTCAATCTCATTTATTTCAATAAATACTGAGTGCCTCTAACAATAAGACTTTAGGCAAGGCTCGATTCTACTTGCATGACTGAGCTACTTTTGTTTTGTAATATAATGTAACACTCCCACAGTGAACAAGATTCAAGACTATATTTTTATATTCAAACTCAAAGTCAAAATATCTTTATTTAATTAAGGATATTAAAAGCACTTAAGTATTATAAATGTCAAAAACAAAACTACCACCGGTTCAAAAAAAATCTGTTGAGAAGGATCCGGCAAGAAATTCGACGAGGTATATTTTTTTTAATGTAGAATTTTTTGGACTATAAGGTAACGACGAGGTTTGAATCATGATCTTTTTTTCAATTTTGACAATTTAAGGTTAAAAGTCGTAAATTGAATAAAATACTATGATAGACGAAAAAACTTTTTAATGTTCACTAGCTTTGTTCCAGTCATTTGCAATACAAAATAATAACAATGGGCACAGTACAAAATTAGGTTTACTAATGTATCGGCGAAAATTATTTAGCAAATTATTAACTCCCAAACTATTTATCCCATATTTTTATTTAGGCGAAATGTTATTTCCCAACTCAACGTTTCGCACTGATATCATTTCCCAACTAATGATTCGATAAATTATTATTATGCAAATTATTACCTGGAATTTTTTTAAGATGTCATTTATGTTTTCGTCAAATGTATTGATTGGCATACCTACCTTAATTTAGCAACTTATTGAATGGCATCCAACCTACTTTTCTAGTGTCATTTATCCTGGCTGCTATAAAAAAAAACCTAACATCGAAGGCTTAGCTCCCGCCTTAGCCTTCTGAACCTAAACTATCCAAGTCGCTTCTGTTCCGAACCGTCTTGCTCGCTCGCTTCGCTCGCTCGCACAAATCAAATTGAAGTATAGCTCTGCAATGTAAAAAATTGCCCAAATGTTATTTGACAATTTGTTATTTGCCTAAGCCAATCATTTGCTACATAATTATTTGCCACATAAATGTGTGATGAAGTAAAATTTTGCAATGTAAAAATGTTGCGAAATAAAAAAAATGCGAAGTAAAGTTATGCCAAATATTAGTTTGCCAAATGAAACTTTGGCGAAAGGTTGGTTGCTAAGTGAAATTTGGCGAAACATATTTCGCCGAAAAGGCAGTACACCACAAAATTAATTATATATTGCAAATTCATCGATTCTAGGAACATATCGAATGAATAACTGTGGGAATCAAGACAATTTGCGAAGGCCGTTTGCGGCCTTTGAAAATAGTTTTCTATGAAGCAGTACTGTCCATTCATGTGCTTTACACAGAACTTGGTTGATAACAAATTATTACTGGCAGTTCCTGCTAGGCCACTAAACTTTCTTGCCGATATTCCGTGTGTTCGATTACAACATTTTTTATAATATACAATTCTTATATTTATCTCTAATTATTTATATTAAATTCTCGGATCAAAAATGTTTGTGACCAAACTCCTTCGAAACGGCTTGACCGATTTTTATGAAATTTCTGAGAGGAGACTTGTGCCCTGCGCAGTGGGACGTACTTATATAAGCTGGGATAATATAAACAGATGGTCCCAAAGGAAGAACAGCGCCGTTCGCAAGACCGGCAATTTTGCTGATTTGGGACCATTTCGAGACATAGAACTTTTTTTAAATTTTTATTCCTTTTTGTATTTCGTGCTTTGTCACGAACAAATGATTTCTTTCTTTAATAGAATAAAAAACTAAATAATTATTTTTAAATGTCGCTGAACTGAACTAATGTCTTTCAGTTTGACGAGTTCGTGGGATCATCATCATCATTCCAGCCTATATACGTCCCACTGCTGGGCACAGGCCTCCTCTCAGAACAAGAGGGCTATAATGTTCGTAGGATATAATGTTTTAATTATTTGACCCTGTTAAAGGGTCCACTCTGTATTATTCGGGGTATTCAAAGCCTTCATGTAATGTATTTATATCTAACACTGCACGTAGAAAAACAAAGCCAAGATTTTCCTTATTCCCATTTAGGCAATGACAATATTTCTGCAAATGTATGGGAGCCGGGAGAGGGTAATATAATTGAGGAAGATATATTATTTTGTTACATTGTATGCCTTTCGTTCCGGTTGCTTACGTGCTGAACTGGTTTTTAGGGTTGGTGACTTCAAATGAAGATTCTATTAAACGACCAGATTTAGTAAAAAGGGAAACTATACAAATCATCATCATCATAAGCCAGAAAACGTCCACTGCTGAACAAAGGCCTCCCCCATAGAACGCCACAATGAACAACTCACTACTTGCATCCACTGGTTGCCCGCAATTCTCACGATGTCTTCAGTCCACCTAGTGGGAGGCCTGCCAACGCTTCCTCTTCCGGTTCGCGGTCGCCACTCGAGAACTTTTTTTTTTTTTTTTTTATTCGACTGGATGGCAAACGAGCAAGTGGGTCTCCTGGTGGTAAAAGATCACCACCGCCCATAGACACCTGCAACACCAGGGGTATTGCAGACGCGTTACCAACCTAGAGGCCTAAGATGGGATACCTCAAGTGCCAGTAATTTCACCGGCTGTCTTACTCTCCACGCCGAAACACAAGAGTGCAAGCACTGCTGCTTCACGGCAGGATTAGCGAGCAAGATGGTGGTAGCAATCCGGGCGGACCTTGCACAAGGTCCTACCACCTTCAAATGAAAAAATCGCATTCAAATCAGTACACCCGCTTAAGTGCTACGGTGCCACAGACAGACATACAGCGGTGAAACTTATAATACCTCCTTTTTGCGACGATGGTTAGAATTCTACGCGGACAGAGCTTCGCGGGCAACAACTTGTACTAAATGAAATGTGGTGTCAAGTGTCCCATGATGTTTATATTTATTTATATTATTAAAAAAAAAATACTTACCCTTATTCTCGAATAACATGTTTCACTTGAATGTTCTAGAACACGAAACGAAATAACTTACGACAGTTTGAATGTTACCTAAATCGTACCGTTCACCGAAACTGCCGCACGTTCGAAATCAAGTTTTATGGCTACGTGTCGTAAAGTCTAATTCACGCTAACACTGCCGTCGTCAGCAGAACGCGTGACCTGTCAGCGGCGGGACGTGGACGGTTTTATGCCGTAAGTATAAAATAAATGTTATAGTACATTGTGCCTCAAGGGCGGTAAATAAGGAAGGGTCTATTAGAATACCGCCCGTGCGACATACAATGTTTTTCATCACATTTGCGAGTGAAATTTCATAATTGTAAAAGAAAAAATATAATTCTTCCAAATATTGCCCGTACCGCTGGCTGCGCTCTTGGCAGCGCCGACCTCCTCCTCCAGCAGCGCGCGCGGCCATTAGTACGGGCAATGACTCATTTACCGACCTTGGGATTTATGACAAGAAAATTAGTACGGGCAATGACTCATTTACCGACCTTGGGATTCATGACAAGCACATTAAGATCAAGAGTTTTATTTGGGGGGTTGCAACCAATGTAGCCTGCATATTACCCGCTGCATATTGGCCGGTTTTTTTTATTCACGTAAGTAAAATAAAGCATGCCACATTAGTCTAACAAATTGGCCACGAATATGTGCGACGCGCATTAAAATTCTCTGTTCATTGCAAAGTCTTAAAGTCGTAACTTTGCTGAAGTTACTTGAGAGAGAACGCAATGTATTACTCCCAGCCGCTCCGTACCGCTCGTAATTGTGGTTGGACTGTTACACTGTCGACAGCTGCGTACGTGCACGTGTCTTGTATGCACTAAACTATGGAGGGTTTTATGCGTGATGAAACCAAGAAACTTTAAGTTTTAGTTAGAATTTAACATAAGCAAATGGATGTTAAGTTAAATGCTTATGGTAGAACAACAGCAATGACTTTATTAAAAAAACTCAAGTTATTTTCTTGTTTTATTGTTATTTTTATTGTTTAGTTTAAATACATAATTTATTATCCCGCGGTTTCGCTCTCCGTATAAATAAAAAAGACGACGAAATAAAAGAGAAGACTTCGTTATTATTAAGTGCTTTTTCATTATTTAGGTTCCATTATAATATACAATTACAAGTGTTTGTGCGTATTATAAGCTAGAGGCTTTGTGAGCTGTTAGACTTTGATAGTTTAAATTATTTCCGAAAACTAAATTACCGAAAAAAAATACATTATTGAATATGATCACAAAACTTCTCGAGAACCCACTGAGAAATGCTATATGCAGAGATAAACAGCCAGACATCCAAACAGCCATACGAAAGCATTTTAGTCCAAGCTGAATCTTCTGTGAAGTAACTCCGTATTCCGCGCAAATTTTCACGCTATTTCCTTGTGACTATACCAAAAAACTTTTTTTTTTATTCGACTGGATGGCAAACAAGCAAGAGATCATCACCGCCCATAAACATCTGCAACACTAGAGGTATTGCAGATGCGTTGACAACCTAGAGGCCTAAGATGGAATACCTCAAGTGCCAGTAATTTCAACGGCTGTCTTACTCTCCACGCCAAAACACAATGGTGCAAGCACTGCTGCTTCATGGCAGGATTAGCGAACAAGATGGTGGTAGCAATCCGGGCGGACCTTCCTAACCTCCTGCAACACAACTTTACTGCGACACTAAACTTACAAATGCATAATTATATTTGTCTCACTTTCCTAAAACCTGACTACTCCTTGCATAACCTCATCCAACTTGTCTTGGCCCTGAATTACGGACCTGATATTATAACGCTTCTCCTGAAAGAGGAAATTAGTTTCACGTAGAATAAACGTCCTTACGGGAAACGCGGTGAGGGCCCACCTTAATAAATCAACTCGGAAGAGGATTGTTCTTAAATAAATAACGATATGAATTCTTTTTGGGTTCCATATCTCAAACGAATAAATGAGAACTACAGATCACTCGTTACCGTTATAACCGGTTAGCACCAAAAATACTGAACCGATTTATTATAGAAAAATCTGTGAAAATGATATCGTCGCGTTATGAATTTCCTTATTTTGAAGTTGCTAAAATGATTTTACAAACCTCCGAATTTTGTGCGTTGGTAGTTTTGGAGGTAGTTGAGATATTAAGAGAGATAAGTAGTTTCATTCCGAAAAATAGTAGAATATTGCATGTTATATTAGGCAAACCTCCATGACAACGTCAGTTCTCTTTATATTTTGTCGCCATGACATGATCATGACCAAAGAGTGTCAGCACCTATAA
>NC_133493.1:2410553-2413603 GCF_025370935.1 Choristoneura fumiferana
GAGATTACACAAGAAAATGTTTTTTGTGGAATATCTTATTTTGGACATCTGGTATATGGAATTTTAATGAATAATGTAATAAGAAATAAAATATAGAAATAGAAATAAATATTTATTCTCTAAACGCACAAAAATAATAACGAAAATACAACAATATGCGAACTCGCGAAGTATAATATAAGTAAATGTAGTATTTTGAAAAATGT
The DNA here is from genome assembly GCF_025370935.1 of Choristoneura fumiferana. NCBI lineage: Eukaryota > Metazoa > Arthropoda > Insecta > Lepidoptera > Tortricidae > Choristoneura > Choristoneura fumiferana. The sequence continues at coordinate 2,410,760 of NC_133493.1, forward strand.
GATATTTTAGGCACGAGCGAGGGGAAAAATCGCTGCGTGGCTATAGCTACCGTCTGCACAAAGGGAAAAATCCTCCGACCGTGGTCCAACTGCTATCTGGTTGCACACGGGAACCTAAACTTACCCAGGATGGTTCAATTCAGACTACTTTTTTTTTCTGCAACTAATTGCTGAACCCGTGGTACAACTGAGGGCTATTGTCCAAAGGGCATATGAACAATTTGCTATGTTGAACCATTTGCACCAATGGGGAAGTAAAATTACCTTGGGTCATGTGTATCAGAATAGGTACTATCATTACTTACTGCATTTTTATAAAATTAAAAGTCGCATGAAACCAAACACTATGTAGTTTATTCTGAATACAGTGAAACCAACAGTCCGAACCGATTCCACAGAGTTCAAGTGGTAGTTCAACTAGTTAAACTAATTGGACCACCCAGTAGGACCATGGATAAACATACTTTCAGAATTGGACTACTGATTTTGCTTCTCCGTGGTGCAATCGGTTTGACGATGAGTAAACTTGCTTCCCCGTGGTGCAACCAGTTGGACATATAGTTGGACCACGTCGGAGGAAAAAAAAGTTCATAAAGATTAGTTCATAACCGCAATCGGTTCGCATAAGAAGGAATTTTTGCTCATACGCGTGTAGGGTGAGCACTGAAAGACTCCGGTCGTCGTCAAGCAGCTAATCATCAATTGAGTAAATAGGTTAAGTATCTCTTGTAAGTATAAATATATTCAGATGTAATCTCGGTATTTCTCCAATTTGTGGGAATTCTTGAACGAATTTTCTACCACTTGGTTAAATTACTGGGCATACCGTTCAAAACGAGATCCGATTTGCTTTGGAGTCAGAATGTTCTTTATTTATCGTAGAAACATGTAGATGCCTACATGTAGCCTGTATTCTCATTATTCATACTAAATACAAATAAATATATAGGAAGTAAGTTCTGAATTTACCGTCGAAAACTCCAAACAAATTCCTTCGGATCTAACAAAAAATGTACTTGGAATGATTCAAGCGTAATCTAATCGCTAATATAACGCAAGCGTAATACTTGCAACATTTTTATAGTATTAACTTGCATCCAGCAGCAACACGCTTGAACGCATTCAGGTCTTCCTCGAGCAGCTAGCACAATAAAGCTCTACACCTGGAAATTCACACTATATCTAAGAATTTTTATTATCTGGCACACCCACGACACAAAACGACAATTGAAACATGGAGACTGTACTAGCTCCCCAGAGGTCCTCGCTTACTACCGTACGATGCCCACCAGCCACCGTCGTAAAGCGTTAGGTCTGCCCTTTAAGGACACAGCAGTACCTGTCTTGAAAAATTACACGGAAATTCTAAAGCTTATGAGGAAAAAGACCCTCTAGATATATATATAAACAACCAGACCACGATAATGATGGTGATGATGATGATAGTATTATCCACGTATAAATAAAGATTCAAATATGAAACGTCGTTTCCAGCAGATTCTACATACCGATAGCTTCAACGAGGCTGTTTCCTTTCCAGCCTACTATGTACCACTACACATGAACTGTTTTACGCATCAGGGTAGTTGACACACTTATACAGCATTACGGCCTTCCGTTCTTCAGCTTTCCAAAATGACCATTTCTGTACCTCGGTATACATACAATACAAAGAATTATCGCACCTTCACTCAAAAGATAACTGCAATCAAGACTGGTAGGTAGAATAAAACACGGAAAGATTTCGTCTCCAATATTCGAAGAAATAGGAGTAACACTCGCATGTAATGCATGATTATCAAAGTATGTATGTCACAAGAGCATCATAAATGTGGTTACCAACTTGAGCACAATATCATACTCGACAATCTCCAAGTCCAAAGCCAAAAATCACATAAGATTAGATTCCTGGGACTCTGACACGATTCATCTAATTCTATATCGTCGCATATGAAACACTCATATTATCTAGATATTTGAACATTTTAAGGGCAAAAGTACAGTTGATACAAATATTCGTGACCCGAAAAAAATATATGAATATTTTGTAGTAGCTTACGCCGAAAGCCTTCCGAAAGCCTAGAAAAGTGATGCAATAATTTTTCACTAGTTGGCGCTGTCTATTTGCATGTGTGCGTGAGCTCCTAGTGTCCGTATAAGGCTGTACCTGACACCTAAATTTGAGCCCTGAAATCTCAGAATTGGCAACACATTTATGTTCGACTGTAGTCTCAAAAATCGGCAATTCTAAATTGTTTTCGCAAATAATAAACTCAACTATTAGTATTCTACGGATATTCTAAAAATTACAAAAAAACATCACGAAAATTCGACAGTCTGATTTTTTAACGCCATCTGACGGGACTTTTACCATGAGCTAACGTGAGCAGCCGCCTAAGAAGCAATGTAAGTTAGGTACTTCTATATTATCAATAATGCATGGCCGATATGTTTTGAATTTGATGCCGACCATTACACCATCGACTTGGAAACTATGTGTATTAAGTAGTGTTTACTTGGCATCCAGTCTAGTGTAATGAGCAACGGTGCAATATTTAGACACTTTGGCCACGGATATTGGCGAAATAGGAAGTACTGTACCTAAAGCAAAGCAGACGCGTTTATCATAACCCTAAAGATAGCCTAATTTTGCAGCAAAATGAAGCACTGGCTCCATCGCTGCGATCGCGCCATGATCTACATATTCATCGCGAGCTCCTACTTCCCTTGGCTGACTGTCGGCACTCTCTCCTGCTGGATGCTGAGAGAACTTCGCTGGGCTATCTGGCTCCTCGCTGTGCTCGGCATCACCTACCAGCAGATATTTCACGAGAGATACAAGAT
>NC_133493.1:2413703-2484013 GCF_025370935.1 Choristoneura fumiferana
TCTATTTATATTACCTTATTTTTTACTACATGTAACATTATACGAATGTTATGAGCTGAGCATATACAAAAATAGCAATAATAGTATCAGTATACCTAACAATATCGTTTACCCCGCCAACAGCGTTCGCGTTGTGAAATGTTTGGATTTAATTCATTCATCGTTAAACGTACGTAGATATTTACTATTAAAATGAAATGGTAGCTGGAGCTCTGAATAACACATAGGCGACTTTTTTAACCCGATATTCCCCATTTGAGATTGAAATTTCCAGCACTGGGTTAGAGTCTTGAATTTTGTACAGTTATTCACAACACAAACCTCAATGAAGACTATGATATAAATTTTGAGAATTTCCAGAGGAATTTTGTAAAATCCCAAAAATTTCAATTGCAGCTACCACACCGAATAGTTAACGCGTGCGAAGCCGCGGTTAAAGCTAGTTTTCTATATTTAATAAAACGCACGCGTTAACTATCGCGTCTGTGGTAGCTGCAATTGAAATTTTCGGGATTTTACAAAATTCCCTGGAAATTTAATATCGGGGTAAATGAAAAGACAATTAAAAAGTAAAAATAATTATGCGCTACCTAGCTGTTGCCCGCGACTTCATCTGCGAAGAATTCGTTTATCTCTATCCCGCGGGGACTATGCTGATTTCCCGCAAAATTAGCCTAAGTTAATTAGTATAAAGTATCTAGTAATATTTTTTTATCTAAGCGTCGTCGGTGTCGGGGGACCGCTAAGGTTAACATGAAACTAAATATGTTGTATTTTTTAAAGTATTAACTTAGCGGTCCCCGACACCGACAACGCCTTAGATAAAAACAATATTACTAGATACTTTATACTAAATTAACTTAGGCTAATTTTGCGGGAAATCAGCATAGTCCCCGCGGATAGAGATAAACGAATTTTCGCAGATGAAGTCGCGGGCAACAGCTAGGTAGCGCATAATTATTTTTAACTTTTTAATTGTCTTTTCAAGCAGCGTTTTTTTCGGGGCGTTTTATTATTTTTGCTGGCGTTTTTTATGTCGGGGGTTATTTAAATTTAAAATTTAAGTTTTTATTTAATATTTTTTAAAGTTTAATATATATAATTTTTAAAGTGTACTAGTGTGTGGAAATACTGGCTGCAGCATCAGCTCATCTTGTTGCCACCATTGCATTGTATGTAGAACCAAATACTGATCAAAAGGAATAAAAACACGACATATCTGCTATTATTTTTTCAAGAGTATACTGTGTGTGCTGGATATCCTGGCTGCAGCATCAGCTCGTCGTGTTGCCACCACTGCATTGTATGTAGAATCAATTAAGTACTGATCAAAACGATTCCAAACACGACATATGTGCTATTATTTTTTATAGAGTGTATACTATTGTGCTGGATATCCTGGCTACAGCATCAGCTCATCGTGTTGCCACCATTGCATTGTTGTAGAATCAAATACTGATCAAAGGAATTAAACACGACATATCTGCTATTTTTGAACTTGAAACTACCGTGAGACTCACTCATATTAAATATAATGACCCGGATAACTCACGTCTTAAATCGAGTTTAGCTCGACATGTTTCGGCTAATCCGTAGCCCTTCGTCTTCGGAGCAACGCGACTCAGCGGCTGCTGCAACACGCGCCCTGCGCGCCGCCGCTCTGCTCGCGCGACTACCCGACGAAACTGACACCGGCACACAACTACCCGCGGTTTCATCATCATTACAACTGTCAAATGTAGGGTAGCACACACACTAACAATATCGCTCTGTAAAGGTACGTTCACACACACCGATGACGCAGCACGAGTATTTAACACCGTTTTCCAACTCGGAGGTACCGTCCAACCACTATCCCGGTTGAAATCGGCCGACGACTAATCTCGATGGCTTCACGCACTTTCCGCGGAATGAAAAATTTCTCTCTCGCAAGTACAGATACCTTATCAAATCTGATATAGTGCGTCGAATCCGAGTTCATTGAGTGCTCGGCCACAGCAGACCCCTTGTCCGTCCTGTTTCCTCATACTGCGTATGTGCTCCGATACCCTTGTGGAAACGTTTCGTCCAGTCTCTCCAATATAGCTCTTGCCACAGGCACAGGAATCATATTACCCCGGCCACTCAGGGCTCCTTATCCTCTCGCGAACGTTACCAACTGTCTGAGCTGCATATGAGGACGGAAAATCGACTTGATGCTATATCTTCGGCGTAACAAGTGTCCGATTTTATCCGTCACCCTTTTTTTTATAAACGGTAAAATACCGGAACCCTCTCAGCTCCCACCGGTCTTTGACGAGTCGACACGTTCACCACACGGTTGCACTGCTCCAGTTGTACCATTGCTTTCCAAAACCCGTCTCACGTGACTCAGTTCACGATCCACAAATTTGGGATCACAAATATTCAAGGCTCGATTATCAACGTTCTAGGCAAAAAGACAAAATGACAAGGATGGTGGTGTGAATCTGCCCTCAAGTATCGATTGTTCCCAGATATTGGTGGCGGTACGTGATGACGTTTTTGCGATTGTGTCCAGGGATAGTTTTGTCGCAGTTTTCGGACTACCTTAACACTTTGCACGATAAGGTTAAGTTCACGGTGGAGATTGAGAATGATGGGCAGTTGCCGTTTTAGATGTTTTGGTTATGCGTGGACCCTGTGGGTAAATTGGAAACTACAGTTTATCGTAAGCCAACTCATACGGATCGATTACTTGAGGCAGATTCACACCACCATCCTTGTCATTTGTCTTCTTTGCCTAGAACGTTGATAAATCGAGCCTTGAATATTGGTGATCCAAAATTTGTGGATCGTGAACTGAGTCACGTGAGACGGGTTTTGGAAAGCAATGGGTACAACTGGAGGCAGTGCAACCGTTGGTGAACGTGTCGACTCGTCAAAGACCGGTGGGAGCTGAGAGGGTTCCGGTATATTTACCGTTTATTAAAAGGGGTGACGGATAAAAATCGGACACTTGTTACGCCGAAAGATAGCATCAAGTCGATTTTTCCGTCCTCATATGCAGCTCAGACAGTTGGTACGTTCGCCGAAGGATAAGGAGCCCCTGAGTGGCCCGCGGGTATATATGATTCCCTGTGCCTGTGGCAAGAGCTATATTGGAGAGACTGGACGAAACGTTTCCACAAGGGTATCGGAGCACATACGCAGTATGAGGAAACAGGACGACAAGGGTCTGCTGTGGCCGAGCACTCAATGAACTCGGATTCGACGCACTATATCAGATTTGATAAGGTATCTGTACTTGCGAGAGAGAAATTTTTCATTCCGCGGAAAGTGCGTGAAGCCATCGAGATTAGTCGTCGGCCGAATTTCAACCGGATAGATGTGTTGGACGGTACCTCCGAGTTGGAAAACGGTGTTAAATACTCGTGCTGCGTCATCGGTGTGTGTGAACGTACCTTTACAGAGCGATATTGTTAGTGTTTGTGTGCTACCTACATTTGACAGTTGTAATGATGATGAAAACGCGGGTAGTTGTGTGCCGGTGTCAGTTTCGTCGGGTAGTCGCGCGAGCAGAGCGGCGGCGCGCAGGGCGCGTGTTGCAGCAGCCGCTGAGTCGCGTTGCTCCGAAGACGAAGGCTACGGATTAGCCCGAAACATGTCGAGCTAAACTCGATTTAAGACGTGAGTTATCCGGGTCATTATATTAATATGAGTGAGTCTCACGGTAGTTTCAAGTTCAAAATTGCAAATCTACGGAGAGAATATGGCAAAATAAAGTCAGAGCGTTCACACGGCTTAGGATCAAACGTAATAAACTTGAATGTGGGTTAAATTATGTGGTGCAGTGTCGTGATAACGGAGTGATACCGAAGTTTGCCCGCATCAAACCGGTTAAGTGCATTCGGGATATGATCGTTTTTCGTGTGGCTAACGGCAAACTTTTGGCGAAGATTATTTCCGACTACCGTCGAAAAAATATCATTTGTCAATAAGGACTGTACACAGTGCATTTGGAGCTGGCCAATCATTTGGATTCAGAATTATGGGAGTTTGGATGCGATGTCGTATAGTAGGTCAGAACGCATTTTTGGTGACACTATAAGTAGGCATAGGAAAAAAATTATCAGGTTTAATCAAACGGGAAACTATCAGTGGAGAATGTTGTTTCTGAGATAACGGGCACTGATAATTTAATAAATTTATCTTCAAGGAGTGTGGATGGTTTGGCTAAGCGTGCATTAGCACGGGGACTTAATTTTGCTCCTACTCCGAGTCGAATACCTACCGAGATGATTATTACTAGCCTGGAAAATGTCATCATGCGGAACAGGATTCCTTCCGGATGCTGAGTGTATGAGACAAGACATCGCTTCTTTATTACGTAGGGCTCGTCTACCGAAATCCAACATACCATGCGGGAAGCTGAGGGCGTTGCGTGAGTTGCGTAATAATTCGGATGTGTTGGTGTTACCAGCGGATAAGGGTAATGCAACGGTTATCGTCGACACTTTGGTATATCAGGACAAAATTTGTCAATTACTTGCTGATGAGGGTACTTACAAAAAAGTGGCTTATAATCCAACTGCCAGAGTGACGACCAAGGTAAACAAGTTTTTGCAGAGTCTACCCGACAAGAATTTAGTTGCAAAGCTGCGTCCACAGAACCCTACTACGCCGAAAATCTATGGCTTGCCAAAAATACACAAAACGAATTGGCCTCTGAGACCCATAGTGAGTCAAATTGATTCGCCGACGTATAAGCTAGCCCGTTACCTGTCGTCTGTGCTATTGGGGTTTACGGGGAAGTCGTCGAGTTTTATTAGAGATTCAAAACACTTCGTTGCCTTGTTGAATGATGTCCATATGCGTGAGGATGAACTGATGGTTAGCTTTGACGTTACTTCTCTTTTCACCAATGTGCCGGTAGACGAGACTTAAAGATTATATCTGACCTATTATGTGTCACTGATTTACCTACCGCGTATATGGAGGGAATTGAGTTGTGTTTGAAGAGACGGCTTTTTGGTTTGGCGCGGTGATTACTTTTGCAAGTGATGGAGTGGCATGGGTTCACCGATTGCTCCGGTCACCGCCAATATTTTTATGGAGTGGTTGGAGGGAAGAGCTTTAAACAACGCTCCCGTTGTTCCCAGATATTGGTGGCGGTACGTGGATGACGTTTTTGCGATTGTGTCCAGGGATAGTTTGTCGCAGTTTCGGACTACCTTAACACTTTGCACGATAAGGTTAATTCACGGTGGAGATTGAGAATGATGGGCAGTTGCCGTTTTTAGATGTTTTTGGTTATGCGGGGACCCTGTGGTAAATTGGAAACTACAGTTTATCGTAAGCCAACTCATACGGATCGATACTTGAGGGCAGATTCACACCACCATCCTTGTCATTTGTCTTCTTTGCCTAGAACGTTGATAAATCGAGCCTTGAATATTTGTGTGATCCAAAATTTGTGGATCGTGAACTGAGTCACGTGAGACGGGTTTTGGAAAGCAATGGTACAACTGGAGGCAGTGCAACCGTGTGGTGAACGTGTCGACTCGTCAAGACCGGTGGAGCTGAGAGGGTTCCGGTATATTTACCGTTTATAAAAGGTGACGGATAAAATCGGACACTTGTTACGCCGAAGATATAGCATCAAGTCGATTTCCGTCCTCATATGCAGCTCAGACAGTTGGTACGTTCGAAGGATAAGGAGCCCCTGAGTGGCCCCGGGTATATATGATTCCCTGTGCCTGTGGCAAGAGCTATATTGGAGAGACTGGACAAACGTTCACCAAGGGTATCGGAGCACATACGCAGTATGAGGAACAGGACGACAAGGTCTGCTGTGGCCGAGCACTCAATGAACTCGATTCGACGCACTATATCAAGATTTGATAAGGTATCTGTACTGCGAGAGAGAAATATTTTCATTCCGCGGAAAGTGCGTGAGCCATCGAGATTAGTCGTCGGCCGAATTTCAACCGGGATAGTGGTTGACGGTTACCTCCGAGTGGGAAAACGGTGTTAAATACTCGTGCTGCGTCATCGGTGTGTGTGTGAACGTACCTTTACAGAGCGATATTGTTAGTGTTGTGTGCTACCCTACATTTGACAGTTGTAATGATGATGAAAACGCGCGGGTAGTTGTGTGCCGGTGTCAGTTTCGTCGGGTAGTCGCGCGAGCAGAGCGGCGGCGCGCAGGGCGCGTGTTGCAGCAGCGCTGCAGTGGTCGCGTTGCTCCGAAGACGAAGGGCTACGGATTAGCCCGAAACATGTCGAGCTAACTCGATTTAAGACGTGAGTTATCGGGTCATATTATATTTAATATGACATATCTGCTATTATTTTTTTAAGAGTATACTGGTGTGCTGAATATCCTGGCTGCAGCATCAGCTCGTCGTGTTGCCACTACTGCATTGTATGTAGAATCAATTACTGATCAAAACGAATCCAAACACGACATATGTGCTATTGTTTTTTAGTATGTACTATTGTTGCTGGATATCCTGGTGCTGCAGCTCAGCTCATCCTGTTGCCACCATTGCATTATTTGTAAATCAATACTGATCAAAACGAACCCAAACACGATATATCTGCTATGTTTTATTAAGAGTGTACCTACTAGTGTTCTGGATATCTTGGCTGCAGCATCAGGCCGAGAATTCCATAATCTTGTATTAGCTATATAGCATACATGGATGTTTCTAAGATTTTAGTCCCAATAATGTTTGAAAGTAANCTTGGCGACTTCACGGAAGGCGACATAAATTCAAAAAAACGTAAATCTAAAAAGAAACAAATAGAAAGTCATATAATTTAAATAAAATAATAGGCTACTTTTTATCCCGGAAAACGCACAGTTCCCGAGGGAACAACGCGCGATAACCGAACTCCACGCGGACGAAGCCGCGGGCAAAAGGTAGTAAATAATAAATACCAGCTAATTACATTTCATTAGGGTTTTTGAAGTCCTGGTGGCCTAGTGGTTTGACCTATCGCCTCTCAAGCAGAGGTTCGTGGGTTCAAACCCCGACCCGCACCTCTGAGTTTTTCGAAATTCATGTGCGAAATTACATTTGTAATTTACCACGAGCTTTACGGTGAAGGAAAACATCGTGAGGAAACCTGTGTAAAGTTCCCAATCCGCACTGGGCCCGCGTGGGAACTACGGCCCAAACCATCTCATTGTGAGAGGAAGCCTCTGCCCAGCAGTGGGACGTAAATAGGCTGAGATGATGATGATAATGATTGATGTGGGTCTTAGAGAGTTTTTTTTTAATACATTTTTCTATAAAGATGTTTCAATGATGTTACATATTTTAGATGTTCATTAAGTAGCTACAAAAGTAGCGACCAATTGTACTATTTCGTGACCCTGCTACATATTTTTTTTGCCTTAGTATTTTTTTTTAATTGTTACGAATAATCGATTCTTCCTTTCTTTCCAATTGGATGCCACATCCAGCAGCTACGTATCACCAGTGCCTTATGTAAATCGGGTCACGCTCTGTCCTAATGACTTACTCATTAAGTGTTCTTAAGTATAGCTCCACCTGCAATCAGAAGTAATTGACCTCCGGGGGTATTCTGTGATAGATGAGTCCCCGTACGTGACTTTATGGTGTTTGGTCTTTGATTTCCCATCAATTTTAGCGTTCAAGTGGGTTGAAAATGTAAGCGGATTGGTGAAATTGTTTCTGTTGGATTCTAATTGGAGCGTGATAAGATAGTATTATCTTATACTTTAAACGAGCATTTTTTGTAAATATACGAGTATATATGTAGAATGATGATAATGGTCTTTCATTACCATGCGTGGTTTATAGAAAGAAAGAAAGAAAGGTTAGTTTTGGCTCCAAAAGTACCACTAAAACTAAAGTAAGACAAGTAAGACTAAAACTAGCACTTACGAAACGCCAGTGTTGCCATGCGTGGTGCGCTGGACAGAGCCTGAGGTCTGCAAGGCTACTACGAAACTCGAAACTCAAAGTTCGTATCGTACCGTCCCTCTCGCACTCGTATTAAATAGTATAAGTGTCTGGACCGCAAGACACGAACTTCGAGTTTCGAATTTCGTAGACCTGCTGGACTCGGGAAAAGCGATCGTCAATTGTCATTTTTTAACCCCCGACGCAAAAAGAGGGGTGTTATAAGTTTGACCGCTATGTGTGTCTGTATATATGTGTAGTCAAAATACCACAAACGGACTTATCACGATATTATTACACAAGTAATATTTACCTCGACGTTTCGGCAACGTTACAGTTGCCGTGGTCACGAGTAGACTGTATCCCGTTTGTGGTATTTTGACTATGAGTGAGAATCACGAAAGTTTAAAATGTTGTATATATGTGTGTCTGTATGTCTGTGTGTCTGTCTGCCTGTCTGTGGCACCGTATCTCTTAAATGGGTGAACCGATTTGAATGCGGTTTTTTATTTGATAGCAGGGTTTCTAGCGATGGTTCTTAGACACGTATATCAAAATCGGTTTAGCCGTTTTTGAGATATTGAACTTTGAAGTGACAGAGTCGGGGGTTTTCCCACTTTTACAACTTTAGGTTTAGTTTTTACAACTTTAGGTTATCAAAGAAATCTAGCCCGAGTCGACAGTCTCAGGAACTGTTACGCGTTTCTTTATTATTAACTAGGCTTTTCCTTAAGTTACTGTGGATCGTTCTGATAGTTGCATTTCTAAGATTTCAGTGAATGAGTGTCGTATTTTTTGGTTTGTTTGGTTTTATGACCACAATTAGTGGACTTTTGTTGGTTCTTCAAAATAGTTTAATTTTCTGCCCGAATCCCACTTATAATATATAGGTATTTCAGAATCTTGGAAACCTTATGTAGGGGGTTTCGGGGATGAAAAATCGATTTAGGTAGCTTGGTCTTATCTTTGGGAAAACGCTTGGTACCGAGTTTTATCCCGAGCGGAGCTCGGTCGCCTACGTTATTGGTCTTTGTTACATAGTCTATGCCTGAGGTAGGGAATATAAAACCAGTTTTTCATGTATGGAGAAAAACTGAAAACAGGGTTTTCTCCATACAATAAAAACCGGTTTTGAATTCCCTAGCCTGAGGTTTTGCCCCTGTGGGAGAGCAAAAAAATCGGTCAAATGCGAGTCGGATTCGTACATAAAGGGTTTCGTACCTCCATACAATGTTTTTAAAACAGTTCAGTAATAAGTTTTTGGTAAAAATTGTAACGGGAGACGAGCTGTCGGTAGGCCTCCAACAAGATGGAGCGACGACCTGGTTAAGATCGCGGGATCGAGTTGGATGCGGAAAGCAAAAGACCGGTCTGAGTGGAGAGCCTTGGGGGAGGCCTATGTCCAGTAGTGGACGTCTTTCGGCTGACATGATGATGATGATGAAAAATTGTAATAAAAACTTTTATTCCTGAATGTACTTTTTGCTTCTGGTTACCAAAGAATGAATCAACGAGCCCCTAGCAACCTTGCCCGTCTAGCAATGAATAACAACGCCTAGCAACCAAAAAACGCTGAAACAACACGTTGACAAGCCTCTTTAATGAACCGTATTTACAGTCAATGATAAAAATCTTAAATTTTAGAAAGAAGAAAAAAAGAGGTACAGTTCTTAGACCGACATACAGACGGACAGACGGACAGCATAGCAAAATTAATAGGAGTCCGTTTTTCACACCATCTTTTGCGATCTTGGGCCTGTTCTCACCATTTTCAGTCGGACAGTTTTTATGTGTTCTAGTTTCAAAATTTGGAAAAAATTCTGACGGGGAAAACCGTAAAACTACCCAAAATAATTGGAAAATGAAATTGCCTTAGTGAAATTGGCTTCAAGCACAAAAATAGACAAATTCAACACAGAATACCAAGCAAAACAATTATTAAGAAGACGACACCGAAAATTTTCCGAAACCATTACCTAGTTCAAACTTTTCACTTAAAACTAACGACAAACAACCAAGTCGCAGAATTCACGAAAAGACAGTCGGCGACGACGGCCTTATACGTGAAAGTTTGACTTTTGACACGTCAGTACGAGTTCACTCTTCAAACATAAATCATTTGTAAATTTCAAATACAAAAACTTGTTTTACTTCCACCCTAAATGGAGTAGGCATTTTAAACTGCCCAAAAGAAAATACCACGTTAGTATCATTGGTAAAACGAAAATAGTAATAAATTTAATTATTTATAGCATATCTTGCTTAAAAATGGTTTTATTAAAATATTATAACAATAATACCTTAATCTCTTACGACATCCACGGAAGAAATGGAGAGGTGTAATTCTAACCCGACAACACACTCACGGGTCGGGGGGGGGGGGTATAGGTTAAGGTATACCGTAGCCGACAGGCTAGCGACCTGTCACTATTTTACCGTTTCTGTCAAACTTAAAACCTAACATTGCTAAAAGTGGCTCCGAAGCCGTAACGTTTCGTGTGCTCTGCCTGCCCCATTTGGGAATACAGGCGTGATGTTTGTGTGTGTACGTGGGTGTGATAACAATAATAAATAAAAATTGACACCTTCCCTTATCACACCTTTGCGCGAGCTACACAAAATTCCGAAATAAATCTATTGTATGAAAGAAAGAAAAGGAAGAAAGAAAAACAAAATATTGCTACAAAAAAAAAACACTAAGAAGAAATAATATATTTATGTCCTCTTCGGGGTCTCAAACAATTTGCATTCATATTTTTATTAGGATAAGACTTTTTTTGGTATTAATGGATAATAATTATCAACAGCTTGTAGTATCCCACTGCTCTTCAAAGGACTCTCTTGTATTTTCAACTTAGCTTGTCTGTATAATTTATCAGATAAGCAGCGATAACCTTTCACGTCTAAGTTATCCTAGTATCTTTGCCTTCCAGCCGCGTCAACGACAACAATCTTGGGGTATCCACTGAGTGGTAACATGCACCTACCTGTCCAGGTGCATATTAGTACAGTAGCACAGTTCTCAGTCTAGTTGTCTATGTCTGGACGGAAAGAAAAACAAACGAAGAGGTGTTCAATTTAGTAGGCGAGAAGAGACTGCTGTTGAGAACGAATAGGAGAGGGATTGTGCTGGGGCACCTGATACGACATGAGTTACATAAAACAATAATTGAAGGGATAATAAAGGGCAGGAGAGGCAGGGGAAGACCGAGACGTGCACTTATGGATCAAGCCAAAGAGAAGGTCAATGTGAAATTGTATCAGGAGCTCAAAGCATTGGCAGAGGAGTACAGAATGGCAATTTTACTCCACCGACAAGTGCTAGGCTTGAAACTACCGTGAGACTCACTCATATTAACTGCGCACTGCGCGCGTGTTGCAGCAGCCGCCGAGTCGCGTTGCTAAGAGGAAGGGCTACGGATTAGCCCGAAACATGTCGGACTAAACTCGATTTAAGACGTGAGTTATCCGGGTCAATATATTTAATATAAGTGCTAGGCTCTTAAATACATGACGAAGATGATGATGCTGTCTATGTCTGGAAAGCAATTTTAATTTGTTGCTTCCTCCAAAATTTAGTAGCTTCATGCATCCGTGCCAGATTCAGTCGAATCGTGTTGCGTCGAAGTTGGCCAAAGTTAGCAATTTTGACTGATGGATATGAAAGGAATACGGAATTTTGCGAAAAACTTGAGCGCCCCGTAATTATTGTGAAGAGAAAATATTTTGCAGGAAATACCCTCGCATAATTATGTTTACTTCATGTTCACGATTACTGCTACAAAGCATTTGATGTTCGGCTGAATTACTAATTTACGAGAATGAATCTCAATTGCAATTAATTTAACAAAAAGAAACTTCAAAGGGGACTTAAAAAAAAAAGGTGTTTTTGCGTTCTTTTGAAATTTAACAAAGCGGCCAAGATTTCGCTTATCTTTTGAGGTGATTCTTACATTCGGCTAAAGATAAACATTCATTATCATCATCATATCAGCCGTAGGATGACCACTGATGGGCATATAGACCTCTCCCATAGACCTCCAGTTGCTTCGGTTGGAAGCGGCCTGCATCCACCGTGAACCCGTGGCTTTAACCAGGTCATTCGTCCAAACAAACAACAAGATAAACATTGCAAGATACTGTTTGAGGCTCAAATCTAACCTTAAAATTGATTGAAGGAAATAAATAAATTATTAAAAAATAGAGATTAAAATTATTAGTTTATTTTAGATATGGTAAACATTATATCTTATAGCGCTGCAGGCGTCTAACGGCTCAGCATAATGCTGTCAGCGGCCGTTTCACTTTTGCGGGGACACACAAAATCGTGTATTTTCATTTTTGTATTTCTTTTTTGTTTTATTTGTGTTTGCTGTTTATTGCTTTTTTCTTTTGATTTTGTTGTATTTGTGTGTCTTTATGAATGTGAATAAAGGTCATTATTTCTTTCTTTCTTTCTTTATAAATAGTTCTATTTGCAGTGACATATCTAACTAGATTTGGCATGCAAATATTGCCTTATATTGTAAAAAGTTTTATTTTTTGCTGAAACGAAAGCCCTAGAAACGCTGCGATAATTCTGTACATGGCCCAGAAACAAATATAAGTGAAGGTTATTATGCAAAGAGTGAAAGAATAAATTGAAGGCCCAATTATTTGGAGCTTAAAAACATTCCTTTGTGGTAGCCGATACCTTTACCCGGCAAAAATAAATAAATGTTATAAATGATAAACGAAAAAGTAGGTTACTTTATAGCACTTTTTTGGCATCAATAATATTTCATTTCTAATGTGACTTATCGATTATCATCATCATGACTTCGAGCGTAGGTATAGTCGTCTCACTAGAGCCGTGGTGGCCTAGTGGTTTGACCTATCACTTCCGAAGAAGAGGATCGTGAGTTAAAATTCCGGCTCGCACCTTTGAGTTTTTGAAATTCATGTGCGACATCACATTTGAAATTTACCATTAGCATTACGGTGAAGGAAAACATCGTGGGGGTAACTGTACAAACCAGCGAAGCAATTCCATGATGTGCGTGAAGTTACCAAAAAGGAAGAAAGAAAAATAAAATGGGTACGAAGGGAGTGATAAATTAAAATGTATGTTTTGATTTATTAGTCTAACATCTGGTATCTAGTATGGTGAACGGTTGTGTTGCTCTGAAGATGAGCTCTGGTTGAGTTCAAAACGCTTCAGTGTATTGTGGTGGTGGTAGATGGGTTTGTGTGATTTTTGAATGTTCTCTTACGGTGTGGAGGTGGAGGAACTGCCTGAATATTAAACATACATTTCTTACTTTCATGTGCGGAATTACATTTGAAATTTACCACGAGCTCTGCGGTGAAGGAAAACATCGTGAGGAAACCTGCACAAACCTGCGAAGCGATTCAATGGTGCGTGCGAAGTTCCCAATCCGCACTGGGCCCGCGTGGGAACTATGGCCCAGGCCCTCTTGTTCTGAGAGGAGGCCTGTGCCCAGCAGTGGGACGTATATAGGCTGGGATGATGATGATTTCTTAATTAAACGTAGCTACGAGTATCATAAAGGTCGCGGGTGAGCAAAGTAATTGTTTTACCTACTTCGCTCTTATTGTTTGTCTGTCCGTCCGTCCGCGGCTTTGCTCAGGGACTATCAATGCTAGAAAGCTGTAATTCTGCACGGATATATATTATGGAAACTGTGCCGTCAACATTAAAATAAAAAAATCTAAAAAAAATTGTTTTTAGGGTACCTCCCATAGACATAAAGTTGGGGTGATTTTTTTTTCTCATTCAACCTATAGTGAGAGGTATCGTTGTATAGATCTTTTAAAACCATTAGGGGTTTGCTAAGACGATTTTTCGATTCATTGATTTTTTGCGAAATATTCAACTTTAAAGTGCAAATTTTCATTAAAATCGAGCGTCCCCCCCCCCCTCTAAAATCTAAACCGGAGGATGGAAAAATTTAGTAAAATATGGTATTAGTAGTTTAAGAGTAAATAGCAGTACCTAAACTTGGAAGATTCCGTATAAAATACGAAATCCTTAAAAAAATATTACTTAATTTTTTCGTAATGGCTACGGAACCCTATTTTGGGCGTGTCCGACACGCTCTTGGCCGGTGTTTTTGTAAGACCAATATCGTACTCGTTCACAATATTATTGGCAAATAAAAATAGCTTAGTCGTACAATGAAATTTTTCTAAAGTGAAAAATGATGAAGTGAGTATAGTTTGTATTATAGGTCGATTTTATTTTGTATATTTTAAGTATAGTTGACATTGTCGGTATAATTTAATTTTCTTTAATAAAAAGTGAATTTTTTTAATTTTTAGTAGGTATAGTAGATATATATATATAAACGTACAAGGCGATTTAAAAAAAAAAGCTTATTTAAGAACAATACTTAACCTAACTACTACCTTACCTACTTTCGATATTTTGACCGTCGACTTTTTAACTTTAGAAATATCAATTTTCGATATTCAGATACGTCCCTGTCAATTTTGAGTCGAAGAAATTTTCATTATGACTATTTTGGTAGATGTATGGAATGTCAACATGACAATTTAGTAGTGCACAGGTGCACTCTGGTATAGATTCAGTTTCCAGTACGTACTCGTACAGTTTAAAGTACGATTCACGCCAATTTGATGCAGTACACTTTACTACACTTGTCAAACACTATTAAAATTCCATGTGTCAGGAGATCCGCTTGCTCGTTTGCCATCTAGTCGAATAAAAAAAAGTGTGTCTTTGTGAGAGAGAATTAATGTCTTCTTTCTCTGACTTAAACATTCCATATTTATTTTCACTCATAGTCTCCCAAACTTAAGTAAATCTCAAACGCTTTTGAGCCAAAAATTTCCAAGCACACAATCCCGCTTCAGTTTGCGAATATGTTAAAATAAGGTTAAACACTAAACAAACTCTAAACAGCTATTTTGCGTAAATTAAAAAAAAACTCCGGCCAAGTTTTTGAAAATCCAAATTAAGTCTGAACGAAAAGGAATACTTATAAAGTCTTAGTGAAAGGAACACAGCGTGTTGCGAGCATTAATCAAAATAAGGTTTCGGTTTCATTGTGGGTATTGCGTTGTAAAGTATAGGTACTTCAAACGTTTGCGCAGCCATTACTCGTGGCTTTGCCAGTGCTTCGTCATTTTATTTAGGCAATAGTTTCCTCATCCACACCATTCATTCGTTTTGGCAGTTTTTCATTCATAGACGACGTATAGACAAGATCTGGTGAAAAATAATATTTTGTACTTTTAGCATGACATCTGGTTAAGTATGGTAATTTTGATGAAATTATTGAATTACGTTCATTCTCTTCAATATGATCTAATTGTTATTAACTAGCTGTTTTCCTTTGACTTTTGCAACAAAAATCCGTTTACTGTTATCCCACAGGAACTAGTAGGTACGGAATTTTCAAGGATAAGAATAATCTACTCTTTATAATACCATACCATGTTTCATTTTAATTGGTTCGAATGTATGACATAATTACAAACTTTTGTGTTTACAATGTAAATAGGACTTAACAGACGTATGAATTATACAAATTTAAGAAAAAAATTACTATTTTGACCCCGATGTGAATAAAGTATAGTCGACCGAGATATTGGTTTAGCACCCTAAGGCTTAAAATCATTTGTAGCGTTTAAAACGTCAAAGCCTAATATCACTCTCAAGTCAATGTGACAATCAGCTTTTTTTTTCTGATGTAGGAACTGTCACTAAAATCGGTAAAGCACTTTCTTGGTCGACTAAACTTAACTCATTAAATAAATAAAATAATTATTGTTAGAACACTTCACATTATTAATACAAATAAACATTAGCAAATCATAAAACTTTCATACACAAAAATATTAACTATTTATGTGCTCTCTAATTGAAGTGGCAATGGGCAGGCCATATCGCTCGAAGAACAGATAACCGTTGGGGGAGAACAGTCCTCGAGTGGCGACCACGAACCGAAAGACGAAGCGTTGGCAGGCCTCCCACCAGGTGGACTGACGACATCGTGAGAGTTGCGGGAAACCGGTGGATGCAAGTGGCGAGTTGTCGTTCATTCCTTTGTCCAGCAGTGGACGACGTGGACGATGATGATGATGATGATGATGTCCTCTAGCACAAAATAGTATGGCAATGACCGTGCGGCACCTGAATGTAACTGATGGGAACGCAGTTTATAGAATACTCTATCCGCTACCGCGTCTTCTTTATCACTGTATCCGCTCCCTCGTGCGCTTCCCGCTACGCCAAACTCCGCTCTTGTTAACTTTTCTATTAATCTTATCTGCTAAACTGAAACGTGGTCCAAATAAATTCCTGCTGCGTACGCTCCTTCTTTGATGCTAATGTGTCAGGACGCTTGGCCTCTTTGTTTTCAATAAGATAACAAAGTTTACATAATTTTACAGTTTCTTCACGTACGTTGGCACGCGTTACACTGCTTTTCTTTTATAAACTACTTTAGAAACGAAAGTTTTTATTTCAATCTTTTTATAAACAGCTATCTTCTATCTTTTTTTTGCGTTTAAAAGAAAAAGCTTTAAAAAATTAACAGAAGTTTGTTTGTTTGTTTGTTTGTTTATAAAAGGAAAAACAAAGGCGGACTTATCCCTGCAGGGATCTCTGCCAGTAAACCTTTGAGTATTGAGCAGAAGTATTCTATTGTTTTTTGTAAAATGATTTCGAATTTATAAAATATAAACCGGACAAGAGCGTGTCGGACACGCCCAAGATAGGGTTCCGTAGCCATTACGAAAAAAACAAGTAATATTATGTGCGTTATAACACAATTAAAACACTTACCACAGTCTTAAAATCTATTACCAGAAAAAGAGCGTATCTTCACGGCACTTACGTCCTTTTGTTGAGAAGGGCAGTTTTTCGGCAATAACTCAAAAACGGTATATCCGATCATGTTGAAACCAATTTTCGTTACCATAAGCATTACCTTTCTATATTTTTTGCATATTTTTTGTACAAACGGTTTACAAAGTAGAGGGGTGGGGGGGCACAATATTTTGGGAGCGGTTATTTCCGGAAATCCTCACGTAAACAAAAAAGTTTTTGAGAAACCTTACTATCTTTTCAAAAGAGCTGTCGAACTATGTGCCACACGTTGATGCGAGTTAAAAAAAAACAATTACTGTTACGTGTATGGAGTGCGCCCCCCCCCATAAATATTTATTTTTAAAATTTAACTACAAAACTAAATAGCAGCTTTGACAAGACATCTGTACTTCAAATTTCATTGATATATATCTTGTAGTTTTCGAGTAAAATGCCTGTGATATACGGACGGACAGACAGACAGACGGACTTGACGAAACTATAAGGGTTCCGTTTTTTCCATTTTGGCTCCGGAACCCTAAAAACGAGTAACTGGGTTACCGACACTAATCTGTCCGCGACATTTTTCAAACAATTGCAGATTTTTGTAAGTAAACATGTTTTTTCAGTAATTTAAAACTAAAGTTAACCCTTGTTTGAAGTACGATTTTTGGTAAACGCAGGAGATGCCCAAAGTGTCGGTAAAATAGTTGATTGGCCCAACTAAGTTACCGGTTTGCTCTCATGTCCACCGAATAGAAAAAAACAATGAACCAAAATCTTTACTGGCACAGTCGGTAGGATCTTATACTAACTTACAAAATGCGTTGATTTATTTCGTTGTGATGATAAAATGCAAAAACTAGAATCCAAGTTATAGCGTTTTACTTTCGTGATTTTGAATCCAAGTTATTCTGATCTAGGTTATGCCGATTTTCTTATGACGACGGCGGTAATAATAAATGCTGTCAATTATATCCTGTACTAAAACCAGACACGGCACGGGTATATACAGGTGTAAATGAACTAAAATACACCAACATAGTATCTATCGGCCCAAACTTACAAAATCCACTTGACCCTCCTCCAGTGCGATAATTAAATCTAACAACTAGATTACACTTAAACACCTGTATCAAAACAATTACAACTACCCGGGCTTAGCCGTTACGGGTACACCCGGGTTGCCCGTTACTCCCGGGTCCAGGTTATCCCGGTTCCCTTGTGACCGCGGGATAATTAAAAGTCCTTAGGTCTGAATATTCATGGCATACGCTGCCGTCTTGCGGACGTGAGCGGGGTAAGAAGGTTTTATTGAGTTTTAGAATAAGTGAGCAGAAGGGACATTGTTTTGTACGACCAAGGACTTTAATTCTTGATCCACCACAGGAAACGCCATTGTGACAGCATTAATTAACAATGAAAAGAGCAATGACTTTTCCTTTGAAAAGGTTCCATGGTACTCATGATTTAAAGTTCTTGACCGTACTTATATACCTGTGTATGCAAATAATTTCATCATCATCATCCCAGCCCATATACGTCTCAGTGCTGGGCACAGCCGTGGTGGCCTAGTGGTTTGACCTATCGCCTCTCAAGCAGAGGGTCGTGGGTTCAAACCCCGGCTCGAACCTCTGAGTTTTTCGAAATTCATGTGCGGAATTACATTTGAAATTTACCACGAGCTTTGCGGTGAAGGAAAAATCGTGAGGAAACCTGCACAACCTGCGAAGCAATTCAATGGTGCGTGTGAAGTTCCCAATTCACACAGGGCCCGCGTGGGAACTACGGCCCAAGCCCTCTTGTTCTGAGAGGAGGCCTGTACCGAACAGTGGGACGTATATATATATTTAGAAGGGAAGTTCATTACTAATATTACACTATAAATGGCGGTGGTAGTGGTGTGACCTAATGACCCTCTCAAGCAGAGGATCGTGGGCTCAAGTCCAGGCTCACACCTTGAATTTTTTGAAAATAAGTGCGAAATAATAATTGAAATTTATTACGAGCTTTGCGTAAGAGAAAACATCCTGAGAAAATCTGCACAAACATGCAAAGCAATTCAATGGTGTACCATCATCATCATCATCATCATGTCAGTCGAAAGACGTCCACTGCTGGACATAGGCCTCCCCAAGGCTCTCCTTTCAGACCGGTCTTGTGCTTTTTGCATCCACCGCGATCCCGCAATCTTAACCAGGTCGTTGCTCCAATGGTGTATGTGAAGTTCCTAATTCGCACTGGGCCCGCGTGGGAGCTACTTCCCAAGCCCTTTTATTCTGAGAGGTGGCCTGTATCTAGCGGTGGGACGTATACATATAGGCTGAGATGATGATGATGATAATGACTCGACTCTTTGTTTCTTTATGCAGTCCAGCATGGAGAACAGTTGGCCGTTGGATTGGAAAAGTTCTCGGATGGAGACTGTGGCAGCAAGCGCGGCGAAGGACTTCCATCATCAAGATAAACGGATTACCTGGTTAAATCCACGCCTTGTTCACGATCATGAGAGTGTTTTCAGTTCTTGTCCTCTATTCGCTCTGCACAAAATTTTCTTCTTACCGTTCCTCCTTCTTCCTCCAAATTCTATCATAACTCCTTCACTATAACTGCCATTCGTCTTTGGAATTCTCTTCCTTTGGCGTTAAGGCAAGCGAAGTCCCTTCCCATTTTTAAAGACCTCCTAAAGGCTCACTATCTGTCACTTAATTAATCCCCAGTTTTTGATCCTTCTCTATTCTTTTTGTTTATATTGTTTCTTTAACTCCTTTTTAAAATTCCTTTTCTCACATGTGACCTGTTGATATTTTTGTATTAAGTATATATAATGAAGTTAATAGGTATTATATTTGATGTATTTGTTTATTTATATGATTTATATTATATTTTTGTATTGTTTTTAATATTTCTCCTGTCTCTCATCTGTGCCATCTACATTAGTCTGTTCATATTTATTAATTTCTCAGAAATTGGTTTTCTGGAAGATTCGCTTTTTAACGATAAGACCGCCAATTGTCTACCTGCATTTTTCTATTTTTTCGTAATGTCTCTGTACTGCTTTTGGTGATCAATACAGAATATTTGTATTGTATTGTATTGTTACTTCCAACCGAAGCAACTGGAGGAATATGCCCACCTCCGACTGGGACGTCTTCCAGATATGATGATGGAAATCGACTTATTTTTGCTTTCCTTACAGCCCATCGCTTGCGCGTCGCAGTACCTATCATTTTGAAAAGGAACCCAGTGTCCACAGAGTATTGCACCCTCTGCGCACAACCACTACTCTTCATAAGGGCTGGGTGTTATTGAAGTACGTCGTACAGCTGACAGTCAATTCGCACTTATTTATATACGGGACCCTTATTAGATTTTATTGTTGTGGCTTTGCTTTCATTCACTTAGCCGCAAAAATGCTGGCATATTTGGAAGCACGCTGTAGATGCGTATACTTGTACGTGTATATACAGAGGGTTAGTGCTCTCTTTTTATGAAGCTCCTAGTAAAGCTTGGTTTCAGATTGGTTTTTATCTATAAAAAACTAGCAAGAGTAAGATGGATTAGCGCACAGAGGTTGTGTTGCGTTACTTCAGTTAGGGACTTGGTACAGTGGCAGGAGCATACGAACTCTCGCCAGGGACGAATGGCGGAAAAAATGGGAGGCCTTATGTTCGATACAGCGCCATCTATAGTTCATATGCTGAACTAGATAGCTTGCTAATTAATCAAAATGATCGATGCCCGTTGACATTCATGAACCTCAGCAGTTACAAAATAAAACACAATGTCGTGGCGCTGGTATCGCGCATCAATATAAATAAGGTTTTTAAGTTTGTTTGTCACTGTTCCATTGCAATCGGCTTCGGAGTAAAAAGTCCAAAAATCAACCGGTCTTTCATTTCGGGCACCCAACTTTACACCTTGCCTGGGCCTGCTGGTAGTCGGACACTTTAACAGGCTAGAATAAAATTGGCCTGTGCTTCACTATAATTATTTCAATTTGGATCTATTTTCAAAGGTTCAATTGAAGTTAAGCCCGTGAATTCATATCTTGAGTTGCGTATTGCCGAGCGAAAACTTGTAAGCGCTGAATTAATTATCTTTAAATCCTTCATAATACCATTGGGTGGAATCAAATCTTCAAGTGAACAGACAGACAGTTTAACAGCAGTAAGTTGTGTCGTTAAACGCTCATGGGCCCCTTGGTGCTGAAGAGCAAGTTGGTTTAATCATATTATTATGTCTTGCGATACGGGTAAAGGTAAAAAACTTGAAAACATGGCCTGTTGTATGTAGTAGTTGCACTGCACAGAATTTATATAGGACTCAAGTCATTTTTCGAATATGAAGCGTCGACTTATCTATACGGACGCGTTGCTACTAGATGAAAAAAATGAAAATTAAATGAAGTGTGAATCTGTTCTGAGCTACTGTATATCGGTTTTTGGTGGGCCGGTGTAACTGCGATGCTTGGACAGGAAAGGACTTTGAACTTTAAAGTGATGTACAGAAAGCCTTTCCGATTTCCCATCGATAAATTGTACAGGGAGGCTCAGAGACTCACCGTCCGCCAGTTATTTAGCCAGTTAGTTTTGCAGGTGGTAGGACCTTGTGCAAGGTCCGCCCGGATTGCTACCACCATCTTGCTCGCTAATGCTGCCGTGAAGCAGCAGTGCTTGCACTGTTGAGTTTCGGCGTGGAGAGTAAGACAGCCGGTGAAATTACTGGCACTTGAGGTATCCCATCTTAGACCTCTAGGTTGGCAACGCATCTGCAATACCTCTGGTGTTGCAGATGTTTATGGGCGGTAGTGATCTCTTACCATCAGGAGACCCACTTGCTCGTTTGCCATCCAGTCGAATAAAAAAAAATAAAAAAAAAAAAATAATATATATATATATATATATATCCACCGTGTCGCCTTGAAAATGCACCGCGAAACTCAAAACTCTCGTCTATACCCTGCTCTACTGAAGAAAAGAGTATTTCGCATTCCACAAACTAAGGTTAGAACAGCCTTTGCGCGCAGTCGACAACTCCTTCACCCATTTGTATATAACCGCATCATCAGACTATATGATGTTCAGAATTCTACACCAAAACAGAAATAGACACAAAGTTAAAAAGTATGCTACTTTCTCTCTCATGCACAGACACACAGGAATTATTAAAAAAAGTGATTTAAGGAGCTTAAAAGCACACGCACATGAACACACACACACACACATATATCACTTTGTTTTTCCTTTATACTATAGCTTGTACGTGTCTTTTAGTGTTTTTATGCATGCTAGCCATCTCTGCTCTGTAAAAGCGAAATCTTACAGTAATTTTTATGACAAATCACTGGTTCTCACGTTACAGGCAAGACTTAGTGTGAGAACCGCTGTTAAATTCTTGTTCCTACCTTTACTTAAATTAAGTTGTTATGTAAATTTTAACGTAATGTACCTACACTTTAACATTGACCAATAAATTAAATTTTCATTTTTTAATTTTCATAATGGTGTGTATGCCCAGTCTACACTAGGCTCACGTGGCAACTGCAGCCCAAGCCCTCTCATTCTGAGAGAGGTCTGTACCCTGGCTTTAGAACGTGTATAAGCCGAGGTGAGATGAGAAAGAAAGAGAGAGAGCAGCTAGCCGCTTGCGCATAATGCATGCCATACCGATTTTCAATAATTAAAAACTGGTTGTACGTTGTTTCACAGACAACATTTCAATAGAATTTCGTTTAATAGACATTTTTCTCATATTATTGTTTCATAGAATAATCAATACATGGAACACTCACTTTGAAGAAATTTGTATCATTGATTTTTTTTTTACAAATATAAAATTTATTTATTTTGGTATTCATTTAATAGAATAACAAATCAAAAATTCTCTTATATTATTATTTAGTTGATATAAAACTTATTACAAAGAAAAAAATTTCATGTGGTGTTAGTTTCTAAACTTTTTAATTCATACCTGCGACAAACAAAATGCATACCTATATAACGGTAGCGGTTCACTTTCTGATGTGGTCACAGTTCTTACCTAACCTAACCTTCTTTTCTGGTAGCGATTCGCTTAGTGGTGATGTCACAATTCTAACCTAACCTAACCTACTTTTCTGGTAGCGATTCGCTTTCTGGTGGGGTCACAGTTCTAACCTAACTTAGCCTACTTTTCTGGTAGCGATTCGTTTCGTGGGGGGTCACAGTTCTAACCTAACTTAGCCTACTTTTCTGTGGTAGCGATTCGCTTTCTGATGGGGTCACAGTTCTGACCTAACCTAACCTACTTTTATGGTAGCGATTCGCTTTCTGGTAGGGTCACAGCTCTAATCTAACCAAATCGAACCAACATAAAATTACTGTATTCAAATGTGTTAATTTTTATTAAATTATGGACAACATAACGTCCATTTTTACATTTTCGTTGAAACAAAATATCGTGAATAAATAAACCGAAAAAAAAAACATTAAAAAATAATTCTATGGTTTGACACATTGCTAAATAAAATAATTTCATTTCAAAGATTATTAAGTTGAAAGTTTATTATTCTATTAAATATAAATCATTCAAGTAAATAGTAATTGAAACAATAATATCCGAAGTAAAAATACAAGGACTAAATATTATATGAAACATTTTCTGCGAAACGAAATTCTGTGAAATTTCTGACTGTGAAAGAAGGGAACACCTTAAAAACTAGATACTTAATAACATTGAGTGAATTAAGGAAAGTTATTCATCAAGAAAGCCTTTTGAAGACACAGTTATTTATTCAAACTTTGTTTTTCTACTACTTCTCATTATTATTTCGAATGGTATTTGCGAGTGAGATGATTTTAACAATTGATCCTCCGATCAGATAAATCTCTGGCACTGCAGGGCTACTACGAAACTCGAAACTCGAAGTTCGTATCGTACCGTCCCTCTCGCTCTCGTATTAAATAGTATAAGTGTCAGAGGGACCGCACGACACGAACTTCGAGTTTCGTAGTAGCCCTGCTGTTCTTTCTACTTGCAAATTCAGATCGCTGATCCTTTAATTATTCCATTTGTTAACATTATTCCAAGGAGGTCTACATCTTTATACTATGTTAACGATACTTGTTTACTTAGGACTCATGTTAGCCTTGGTTAAAGTAATGTTTTCATTAAAAAGGGTACCTTTTTACTAAGTGATGGAAATATTTATGAAAATGACATATAATAATGTACTGTATACCTACGGTATTAGGCATTTCTAGGGTTCCGAAGCCAAATTGCTAAACAAGGAACGCTTAGGGGTTGATCCATTGGTTAGTGTTAACTGACGGTTAAATGTGATGCCGTCTCTATTTGTTTTGTTCGAATAGACGGAGACGGTGGATGGTGAAACAGCCTCTTAGTGTTGGAAACTTTCGGAATTAGGCGAAGATATTCTGGTTGCCGTCTTCGTGTAATACGGAATATTAACTATTGGCTATGTGTTTTTTTTTGCATAAAATATTATCATGTAAGTAGTAGCGCGTGCACATCCCCGCTTTCTCTCTCTTTCATATTTCTCTATCTCACACAGACTGTCTCACAAAAATCTACCACCGGTTCGGAAAAGCCTCTGTTGAGAAGAATCCGGCAAGAAGCTCAATGAGATATTTTTTTTTTAAACAGCTTTACAATATTATTAAATGATATCTATGCACCACAAGTATTTAACACAAGTAGTAAATATCACAATGGCATTCTTAAACACATAAGTGATGTGTTAGCTAAGTATATAAAGTAAGTAATTTAATGCTTATTTTTATATTATGATACACCTTTTAACCGTATAATAAGTTGTAATGTTTTTTTTTTTTTTTTTATTTGACTGGATGGCAAACGAGCAAGTGGGTCTCCTGATGGTAAGAGATCACCACCGCCCATAAACATCTGCAACACCAGGGGTATTGCAGATGCGTTGCCAACCTAGAGGCCTAAGATGGGATACCTCAAGTGCCAGTTATTTCACCGGCTGTCTTACTCTCCACGCCGAAACACAACAGTGCAAGCACTGCTGCTTCACGGCAGGATTAGCGAGCAAGATGGTGGTAGCAATCCGGGCGGACCTTGCACAAGGTCCTACCACCTGCAAATTCAGGACATGTTAAAAACCAGAATTCAAAAGTATAATTTCTTATAGAAATATAGTATTACTGGCATTCCTTGTAGTCCTACGGAATCCTAAGATAAAGGAGCATCTATAATGCAATCGAGGATAATGTTAAGAGTTGTGGCGTGTAATATCTGCTGCATCCGGTTTTATATAAAAGTAAAGTTTGTGCAACACGACTGAAAATGAGTTGTAGTGTACTCGTTGGACTTTTGTATGAAACCAAATTACGCGACCGAAATACGCGACACACAACTCAAAATATTATACTCGTCTAGCTTCACCCTAAGTCGATTTGTAAGGCATCATGGAATAGATATTAATCCATAATATCGACCAAAGAACCCTTCGATAAACGTGGTCCAAATTGCACGTGACCTGTATTTTTTTTTAAGTAGCCTGTATAGTGTCCCACTGCTGGGCAAAAGCCTCCCCTCTTGACCTCCACAACTCTCGTTCTGACGCAATGTCAGGCCTGTCCTTTGCGTACGAGTCCAGATCGTCCCGCCATCTCCTTCTCGGTCTGCCTCGATGTCGCTGGCCGTTTCTCGGCACCCACCAGTAACTGTGCGAGCCCACCTTTGTGGGTGCATGCGACAGACGTGTCCAGCCCAGTCCCATTTTAGCTTAGCAGTCTTTTTCCCAACGTCGGTTATGCGTGTTTTTGAGCGCAGCGTGGTGTTCCGGATTCTGTCCATACGTTTCACACCTAATATGCTACGCTCTATCGCTCTTTGGCAAACCTTAAGTTTGGACTTTTGATTCTCAGTCAGGGACCATGTTTGTGCACCGTATTATATTATAGTATTATATTGGTATTTTATATATATATATATATATATATTATATTATCGCAAAAAGTGGGCATTATGGCTGATAAATAAATGAGCAGAAAGTAAAAAATGTAAAGGATGTAATAATATTAAGCTCTTTATTATTTTTAGCATAAATGGTTACCTACCACATTTTGCAGTTCATAGAAAACTCTGTTTTAGTTATCTCCGTAAGTTATGTTTTTGGTGAAGTTTTAAAATGTGTATTATTATTAGGATTACTACATAATGCAAGTACAATATTCAACTACATTTATCATTTCGGCGTATTTACGTCTCACTGCAGGGCGAAAGCCTCCTCTCAGAACGAAAGTGCTTTGGGCCATGTTGTTCCCACTGCGGGCCCACTGTATCCACTGTTATCCATACTAATATTATAAATGTGATAGTGTGTTTGTTTGTGTGTTTGTCCGTCTTTCACGCCGAACCAGAGCGATGGATGGACGTGATTTTTGGGATAGAGATAGTTTATGGGCCAGAGAATGACATAGGCTACCTTTTATCCCGGAAAAATTGTCAGTTCCCGAGGCGGGCCCATTTTTTATGCATTATAGTTAATTTCATTATTTTTTGTTTATTCAATGTGAAAAACTCAGGAGCTTGATCCGGGGGTCGAACCCAGGACACTCTTCTTGAGAAGCTATAAGTCAAAAACTAGGCTACAACAACTTTGTGCAACAACACTATTCACCCGTGGTGGCATAGTTTTTTGACCTATCGCCTCTCAAGCTGAGGGTCGTGGGTTCAAACCCCGGCTCGCACCTCTGAGTTTTTCGAAATTCATGTGCGGAATTACATTTGAAATTTACCACGAGCTTTGCGGTGAAGGAAAACATCGTGAGGAAACCTGCACAAACCTGCACCTGCGAAGCAATTCAATGGTGTGTGTGAAGTTCCCAATCCGCACTGGGCCCGCGTGGGAACTATGGCCCAAGCCCTCTTGTTCTGAGAGGAGGCCTGTGCCCAGCAGTGGGACGTATATAGGCTGGGATGACTATTCACCCCTAAATCACGTGTTTCTCATCTGTGGCAACTAGAATACAATACAAATATTGCACATCACTAATCAGTACTATATTATTATAATAACCAATAAAAAGTTGGAAAACGCCCGACTTTGTCACTCCAAAGTTTGATAAAACATGTTTAAAAACTATCGCTAGAAAGTCTGATTTAAAAAAAAACCGCATTCAAATCGGTCCACCCGTTTAAGAGCTACGGTGCCACAGACATACACACAAAGCGGTCAAACTTATAACACTTTTTGCGTCGGGGGTTAAAAATGCTATATAGATACAAAATGCAATATAGAAAAGAGGCGATCTTATCGCTTAAAGGCGATCTTTTCCAGGCAACCATTTGGGTACAGGAACTTATAGCGTAATTCCGGGGTTGACCATAAGGGAGAGATGGCCAATAATTTTACCTCACCAAAAATACTACACTACATTTTCTATTATTAAACTGCACGGCAGTAGCAAGACCCTATATTGTTTGTGTAACGTTACCCAAAATCCCTAAGGTTAACAATATAAAGTATCAAATTTCTTCACTCAATTCTAAGAAAAGGTCCGTCATTTTTTCACCAAGCGACTTATCTATGCCATAAACTCGTACAAAATATCCTTTGCGATAACAAAAGAATACCTAAAACTTGTTGTCTCACAAAAACACTCAATATTCAACCTTATTTAGAAACCTATAAGAGTTACGCTGAATTTTTTGAACGTAACAAGTTATTATTGTCGAAGTTTAATCCAAAATCGATGGTACAGTCACCAGCACCAATATCAGACACAACAAGCGTGCATAAATATCTGATACGACTCTATTTCTAGGGCCGGAAGGACGTGTCAGATATTTTTGCACGCTCCGCTGTGGCAGATATTTATACTGGTGACTGTACACAGAGGCTCTTTCGATATCTTAATAACTTCGGATTTCTAAATCTCCTTGTGGTTTAAAAATAGGCTTTGTCGCGCGGTTGGTGTTTTATAAAACATGGCCTTTGAGTGTTTGGCGGGCATTGCGACAAGCAGCTTAAAACAGTAACGACGGAGCTTCCTTCTTTAGCTATTTGACACCGGAACAAACATCATCATCATCATCATGTCAGCCGAAAGACGTCCACTGCTGGACATAGGCCTCCCCCAAGGCTCTCCACTCAGACCGATCTTGTGCTTTGCGCATCCACCGCGATCCCGCGATCTAAACCAAGTCGTCGCTCGATGGAGCGACGACTGTCGGTAGGCCTCCAACAAGATGTTGTTGGAGGCCTACCGACAGCTCGTCTCCCGGTCCGCGGACGCCATTCGAGAACCTTCTGACCCATCGGCCATCAGTCCTGCGAGCAATGTGCCCGCCCACTGCCACTTTAGTTTCGCAATTCTTCGGCTATGTCGGTAACCTTAGATCCGCATTTCAATCTCATTTATTTCATAAATACTGAGTGCCTCTAACAATGGGACTTTAGGCAAAGCTCGATTCTACTTGCATGACTGAGCTAATTTTGTTTTGTAATATAATGTAACACTTCCACAGTGAACATGATTCAAGACTATATTTTTATATTCAAGTTCAAAGTCAAAATATCTTTATTTAATTAAGGATATTAAAAGCACTTAAAGTATTATAAATGTCAAAAACAAAACTACCACCGGTTCAAAAAATCTGTTGAGAAGGATCCGGCAAGAAATTCGAAGAGGTATATTTTTTTTTAATGTAGAATTTTTGGACTATAAGGTAACGACGAGGTTTGAGTCATGATCTTTTTTTCAATTTTGACAATTTAAGGTTGTCGTAAATTGAATAAAATACTATGATAGACGAAAAAACTTTTTAATGTTCACTAGCTTTGTTCCAGTCATTTGCAATACAAAATAATATCAATGGGCACAGTACAAAATTAATTATATATTGCAAATTCATCGATTCTAGGAACATATCGATTGAATAATAGTAACTGTGGGAATCAAGACAATTTGCGAAGGCCGTTTGCGGCCTTTGAAAATAGTTTTCTATGAAGCAGTACTGTCCATTCATGTGCTTTACACAGAACTTGGTTGATAACAAATTATTACTGGCAGTTCCTGCTAGGCCACTAAACTTTCTTGCCGATATTCCGTGTGTTCGATTACAACATTTTTTATAATATACAATTCTTATATTTATCTCTAATTATTTATATTAAATTCTCGGATCAAAAATGTTTGTGACCAAACTCCTTCGAAACGGCTTGACCGATTTTCATGAAATTTCTAAAAGGAGTCTTGTGCCCTGCGCAGTGGGACGTACTTATATGAGCTGGGATAATATAAACAGATGGTCCCAAAGGAAGAACAGCGTCGTTCGCAAGACCGGCAATTTTGCTGATTTGGGACCATTTCGAGACATAGAACTTTTTTTAAATTTTTATGGCTTTTTGTATTTCGTGCTTTGTCACGAACAAATGATTTCTTTCTTTAATAGAATAAAAAAACTAAATAATTATTTTTAAATGTCGCTGAACCGAACTAATGTCTTTCAGTTTAACGAGTTCGTAGGATATAATGTTTTAATTATTTGATCCTGTTAAAGGGTCCACTCTGTATTATTCGGGGTATTCAAAGCCTTCATGTAATGTATTTATATCTAACACTGCACGTAGAAAAACAAAGCCAAGATTTTCCTTATTCCCATTTAGGCAATGACAATATTTCTGCAAATGTATGGGAGCCGGGAGAGGGTAATATAATTGAGGAAGATATATTATTTTGTTACATTGTATGCCTTTCGTTCCGGTTGCTTACGTGCTGAACTGGTTTTTAGGGTTGGTTCAAATGAAGATTCTATTAAACGACCAGATTAAGTAAAAAGGGAAACTATACAAATCATCATCATCATCATCATAAGCCAGAAAACGTCCACTGCTGAACAAAGGCCTCCCCATAGAACGCCACAATGAACAACTCACTACTTGCCCGCAATTCTCACGATTCTCACCTAGTGGAAACGCTTCTCTTCCGGTTCGCGGTCGCCACTCGAGAAAACACCTAAGTGGGAGATGCCTGCTCTTCTAAAATCTGTTAAAATAATATACCTCGTTGAGTTTCTTCTCGGATTCTTCTCAATAGAGGTTTTTTCGAACCGGTAGAAGATTTTTTTTGACATTCGTAAGTATAATATAATTTTGACTTTTTTAATTAAGTTTTGATATTGTAATTTCATTTCTTCTTTTTATGTAATGTAATATTTTTGTGTAATTTCTTCTTTGTTAAATAAATTGTATTTATTTAGGTGTTAATTAAAAATAACTGAAAAGCAGGAAGTAGTTTGCTGAAAATTGAGAGTAAGATCGATTGCACTATGTTTTAAATCGGGTTGTATGTATTTTTTATATCCCCTTTTTACTGGGCACAGTTAAAGTTCTACATCCACTGATTAAATATTTTAGCGAGGTTTCATCCTAGTTAGATAATTGAAATTCACTGCACCAATTTAGATGAAATGTGGTATACAGATCAAAGGAGTCGCCAGCTGATGGCACGGAGGGGGGGGGGGGCAAGTTGATATTCAGAATGAGGTTAACCTAACCTTAACCCCCGACTATGTCATTTCAAAGTTCAATATCTCAAAAACGGCTAATACGATTTGGATAACACATGTCTAAGAACCATCGCCAGAAAACCTGTTTTTTTTATTTTTATTTTTTTTATTCGACTGGATGGCAAACGAGCAAGTGGGTCTCCTGGTGGTAAAGATCACCACCGCCCATAGACACCTGCAACACCAGGGGTATTGCAGACGCGTTACCAACCTAGAGGCCTAAGATGGGATACCTCAAGTGCCAGTAATTTCACCGGCTGTCTTACTCTCCACGCCGAAACACAAGAGTGCAAGCACTGCTGCTTCACGGCAGGATTAGCGAGCAAGATGGTGGTAGCAATCCGGGCGGACCTTGCACAAGGTCCTACCACCTTCAAATGAAAAAATCGCATTCAAATCAGTACACCCGCTTAAGTGCTACGGTGCCACAGACAGACACACATAGTGGTGAAACTTAAAATACCTCCTTTTTGCGGCGATGGTTAAAATTCTACGCGGACGGAGCTTCGCGGACAACAACTGATGTTTTTATTTATTTATATTATTAAAAAAATATTTAATTACCCTTATTCTCGAATAACATGTTTCACTTGAATGTTCTAGAACACGAAACGAAATAACTTACGACAGTTTGAATGTTACCTAAATCGTACCTTTCACCGAAACTGCCGCACGTTCGAAATCAAGTTTTATGGCTACGTGTCGTAAAGTCTAATTCACGCTAACACTGCCGTCGTCAGCAGAACGCGTGACCTGTCAGCGGCGGGACGTGGACGGTTTTATGCCGTAAGTAGAAAATAAATGTTATAGTACATTGTGTCTTAAGGGCGGTAAATAAGGAAGTACGAACGAGGGTCTATTAGAATACCGCCCGTGCGACATACAATGTTTTTCATCACATTTGCGAGTGAAATTTCGTATTTGTAAAAGAAAAAATATAATTCTTCCAAATATTGCCTTAAGCTGCGCTCTTGGCAGCGCCGACCTCCTCCTCCAGCAGCGCGCGCAGCCATTAGTACGGGAAATGACTCATTTACCGACCTTGGGATTTATGACAAGAAAATTAGTACGGGCAATGACTCATTTACCGACCTTGGGATTCATGACAAGCACATTAAGATCAAGAGTTTTATTTGGGGGGTTGCAACCAATGTAGCCTGCATATTACCCGCTGCATATTGGCCGGTTTTTTTTATTCACGTAAGTAAAATAAAGCATGCCACATTAGTCTAACAAATTGGCCACGAATGTGTGCGACGCGCATTAAAATTCTCTGTTCATTGCAAAGTCTTAAAGTCGTAACTTTGCTGAAGTTACTTGAGAGAGAACGCAATGTATTACTCCCAGCCGCTCCGTACCGCTCGTAATTGTGGTTGGACTGTTACACTGTCGACAGCTGCGTACGTGCACGTGTCTTGTATGCACTAAACTATGGAGGGTTTTATGCGTGATGAAACCAAGAAACTTTAAGTTTTAGTTAGAATTTAACTTAAGCAAGTGGATGTTAAGTTAAATGCTTATGGTAGAACAACAACAATGACTTTATTTAAAAAAAACTCAAGTTATTTTCTTGTTTTATTGTTATTTTTATTGTTTAGTTTAAATACATAATTTATTATCCCGCGGTTTCGCTCTCCGTATAAATAAAAAAGAAATAGATTTTGCATGTAATATTTGTGCTATGACTTCGTTATTATTTAGTGCTTTTTCATTATTTAGGTTCCATTATAATATACAATTACAAGTGTTTGTGCGTATTATAAACTAGAGGCTTTGTGAGCTGTTAGACTTTGCTAGTTTAAATTATTTCCGAAAACTAAATTACCGAAAAAAAAATACATTATTGAATCTGATCACAAAACTTCTCGAGAACCCACTGAGAAATTCTTTATGCAGAGATAAACAGCCAGACATCCAAACAGGCAAAAGTAAGCATTTTAGTCCAAACTGAATCTTCTGTGAAGTAACTCCGTATTCCGCGCAAATTTTCACGCTATTTCCTTGTGACTATACCAAAAAACGTTTTTTTTTATTCGACTGGATGGCAAACAAGCAAGAGATCACCACCGCCCATAAACATCTGCAACACCAGGAGTATTGCAGATGCGTTGCCAACCTAGAGGCCTAAGATGGAAAACCTCTAGTGCTGTCATTTCAACGGCTGTCTTACTCTCCACGCCAAAACACAATGGTGCAAGCACTGCTGCTTCATGGCAGGATTAGCGAACAAGATGGTGGTAGCAATCCGGGCGGACCTTCCTAACCTCCTGCAACACAACTTTACTGCGACACTAAACTTACAAATGCATAATTATATTTGTCTCACTTTCCTAAAACCTGACTACTCCTTGCATAACCTCATCCAACTTGTCTTGGCCCTGAATTACGGACCTGATATTATAACGCTTCTCCTGAAAGAGGAAATTAGTTTCACGTAGAATAAACGTCCTTACGGGAAACGCGGTGAGGGCCCACCTTAATAAATCAACTCGGAAGAGGATTGTTCTTAAATAAATAACGATATGAATTCTTTTTGGGTTCCATATCTCAAACGAATAAATGAGAACTACAGGATCACTCGTGTGTGTGTCTATTATAACCGGTTAGCACCAAAAATACTGAACCGATTTATTATAGAAAAATCTGTGAAAATGATATCGTCGCGTTATGAATTTCCTTATTTTGAAGTTGCTAAAATGATTTTACAAACCTCCGAATTTTGTGCGTTGGTAGTTTTAGAGGTAATTTGAGATATTAAGAGAGATAAGTAGTTTCATTCCGAAAAATAGTACAATATTGCATATTATATTAGGCAAACCTCCATGACAACGTCAGTTCTCTTTATATTTTGTCGCCATGACAGATCATGACCAAAGAGTATCAGTACCTATAGAAATCATGATATATTTATTAGTAACAAAATAACATGATATTTACATCGATAGTAACAATTGAGCTATATTTCCAAAAAAATAATTTAATATACTCAAAAAACGATTAACGGTTTTGTGCTAGTGCTGCACTCTGATGGCAGATAATTGCAGTAATATTCCATACTCCCGCGTATAGATGTATTCTTCGCCGATGCAGTCGCGGATAACAAGCTAACTAATAAAAAACATTATATTTAAAAAATCAAAAACCCCGGCTGCCTTAAAAACTAAAAGGAAGAAAATAAGTCTTGTGGCCTAGAACTCTGTCAAGAAGCTCATTTAAGGTTCAACAGTAGGGACCCATTACCAAGATTTTTTGAGTTGGTTACGATTTGAATGGGTCTTGACTGTTTAACCTTAAATGAGCTTCTTGACAGAGTTCTAGGCCACAAGACTTATTTTCTTCCTTTTAGTTTTTAAGGCAGCCGGGGATTTTTATTTTTTAAATTAAATGTTTTTTATTTTATACTTTTTTGATATTTCTATGAAAATAGTGCATTAAAAGTATTATAACACATATATATTTAGAATGGGCTAACTATTAGCTTTGATTCCCATATTGTTACAATACAAAATATTTTTTTTATTCCTTCGCCATGTTTTTTTCGCAGACGCCATATTGAAATATTATTGCCATCCAGTCAAATAAAAAAAAAAAAATATATATATATACCCTATGTCACTCCAAAAGTTATGATGAATCCAATTATACCTCATATGTTACAATCCGTCCAGCCGATTAGGCTGCAGCGAGGACCAACGTACATACATACATACATACATACTTACATACATACATACGCTCCGAAAAACATAACCCTCCCTCGGGCAGTCGGGTAAAAATACATGGTTACTCGTGAAGTTCTAAAATAAAACTAACTTAAGCACCTAATGGCATTAACATTACCAAGAAATAAAAATTGTTTCTTCGAATAGCTTGCTGTTGAACTTTAGATGTAGTTTGAAGCTAAAACTGCAGTTAACCGCTAAAATTGCACTATGCAGTCATTTTGTGTTATTTGACCAAAATTCTGTAAATTTTCGAAATTCCTGTATTTTTAACCCCCGACACAAAAAGAGGGTTGTCATAAAGTTTGACCGCTGTGTCTGTCTGTGGCACCGTAGTAGCTCTTTAACGGGTAAACCGATTTGAATGCGGTTTTTTTAATTTGAAATCAGGTTATCTAAAAAGGTTCAGCCATTTTTGAGATATTGAAATTTGAAGTGACAAAATCGCAGGCAACCGGTGAATGCACGTGGCGAGTAGTCATTCTAAGGAAGACTTCTTTCGGCTGATGATTATGAACAAGTTGTTTTAGACAACCTACTAACAATAACACAAAAATCTTAAAACCATAAATGCCCCATTTTCGACGGAAAATCTAGACCGAACTCCAAACATTTACCATATCGATTCCCGATCAGGGGTGCACAACTAAGTTCGCTAAGTGCGGAATAGTTGACGACCCCTGGAGCGATACGTGGTCGGATGTATTCGCCTTTGTTTGATCGGGCGCGAGTATATGGAACTATCGTAGAATCGAATTTAGATTATTATGCTTCCATGAGATTCACTCATATTAAATATAATGACCCGAATAACTCACGTCTTAAATCGAGTTTAGCTCGACATGTTTCGGGCTAATCCGTAGCCCTTCGTCTTCGGAGCAACGCGACTCAGCGGCTGCTGCAACACGCGCACTGCGCGCCGCCGCTCTGCTCGCGCGACTACCCGACGAAACTGACACCGGCACACAACTACCCGCGTTTTCATCATCATTACAACTGTCAAATGTAGGGTAGCACACAACACTAACAACATCGCTCTGTAAAGGTACGTTCACACACACCGATGACGCAGCACGAGTATTTAACACCGTTTTCCAACTCGGAGGTACCGTCCAACCACTGCATGCGCGTGTTGCAGCAGCCGCTGAGTCGCGTTGCTCCGAAGATGAAGGGCTACGGATTAGCCCGAAACATGTCGAGCTAAACTCGATTTAAGACGTGAGTTATCCGGGTCATTATATTTAATATATTATACTTCCATACAGACCTTGTACTACGAAGTGCAAAATTCGAACTTCGTATCTTGCCGTCCCGCTTACTCTAATATTATTTAATACGAGATCGAAAGAGATGGTGCGATATGAACTTCGATTTTCGAATTTCGTGGTAGCCCCCAAGCACGGGCTTAGACTAAGACACTAGCAATGCTTATGATTATGATAATACTGACTGTAGCCCGTGACTTCGTGCGCGTTCAGTCGGTAGTTAAGGCATAAAAGCGGAACAAACAAACTCATTGCCGCATTTATAATATCACTAAGGATAAACAAAATAATGTAACAAACAGCTAATATAGAGAGAGAAAGAAGTAGGAGTTATTTGCACATATTCGATACACATAAAAATATTTGGAAGGAAAATAAAACAATCGAATATTTAATTCAAATTGAACCACCGATTGCAATTATGAGTTTTTTTATGCTTCGCTTTATATACTTACAGCGTACATGCGGCCTAGGCATTCCCTCTACATTTTACGTTGCATGAAGAGCACACGCTTACATTTCAAAACTTAGCGGTTCAAATTTTATTTAAGTAGTGTAATTTAAATCTTCTAAGTATTTCTTGAGTGAAAGAGTTGCAAACAACAAAAACGATCACTATCAGCTAATATTAATTAAATATGGTATATCGTGTCGTTTTTAGATAATAGCTTTAATTTCACCAATTAAAAAGCCATAATGTAACAATAAGCATTAAATTAATAAAACTAACCTAAACTTATAATACTTACATAGAATAAAATCTAAAACTAAAACAAATTAAGAACTTAAAGATTACCCATTTGGCAAGGTCCCGAAGATGCTAGCAGCGTTTCTTCTTTGAATAGCCCAGCTAATTCTTTGTCCGAGGAAGCTGCCAGCTCTTAGGTCTTCTGTAGTCATTACTTATTACTATTTGTTTTTTAAAATAGTCGCGTCGATAAAATAACGAATAAAAACGTAGGTATGGCTTTCCCAATACACCGAAAATAGATACGAACTTTGTGGTATAAACGACCCGCGCCGCATGTTTGCCGAGTAAAAATAAAATAGTAAATGAAAATGGATAAGAGCGAATGGGATTTTACTAAAAGTTCTACTAAAGCCGGTTTAGTTTAGTTTAGTTTAGATTTTAGAGGGGGGGGGGACGCTCAATTTTCATGAAAATTTGCACTTTAATGTTGAATATTTCGCAAACAAATCACTGAATCGAAAAAAAAAACCCCAACTTTACGTCTATGGGAGGTACCCTAAAAGTTTTTTTTTGAATTTTTCATTGTACAATTTTATCGGCGTAGCTTACATATATATCCGTGCAAAATTACAGCTGTCTAGCATTGATAGTCCCTGAGCAAAGCCGCGGACGGACAGACAGACAGACAGCCATGGCGAAACTATAAGGGTTCCGTTTTTGCCATTTTGGCTCCGGAACCCTAAAAACAGATGAATTCTCCATTAAAATACAATTTTATCGCCAGCACACGGACGGAGCTCATCAAACAATGTAAATAACTGCTGTGAAAGTAAATAGTAGGATTGACGATCTGGCGTTGCTGTGTCAACGGTAACTGGAGTGCGGTGCGATTTATGTTTTTAAAATAACTTTCCATGGGTTGTGAACTAAAGCCAGTCAATATTTTTAATTTTTACGATTTTAAATGATTCATTCCTTACTTTGTGAAGGTCATTTTCAATTAATTCAGTATTTTTAATCCCCAAAAAGAGGGCTGTTATAAATTAAAAAATATATATTTCAGGCTCAAAGAATCCATATAAATAATAAATAAATAATTAAATATCACGGGACAATTCACACCAATTGACATAGTCCCAAAGTAAGCTTAGAAAAGCTTGTGTTATGGGTACTAAGCAACGGACAAATATAATTATAAAGATAGATACATACTTAAATACATATTAAACACCCAAGACCCGAGAACAAACAAACGTATTTTTCATACAAAGATCTGCCCCGACACGGGAATCGAACCCGGGACCTCAAGCTTCGTAGTCAGGTTCTCTAACCACTAGGCCATCTGGTCGTCTGGTGGTGGTCTGGTGGTGGTGGCAGTCTAGTGTTAGTAAAAAATACAACTTAGAAACTAGATTAAAGGTTCATGGAAAAAACATTATATAGTCACCTA
The DNA here is from genome assembly GCF_025370935.1 of Choristoneura fumiferana. NCBI lineage: Eukaryota > Metazoa > Arthropoda > Insecta > Lepidoptera > Tortricidae > Choristoneura > Choristoneura fumiferana. The sequence goes on from NC_133493.1 coordinate 2,451,108, forward strand.
AGCACATTTTTGAGTTGTAGCAGATAGAAAGTTACTCATCACATCACGAACAATTACTCATCATCCGTCATCATCCCAGCCTATAAACGTCCCACTGCTGGGCACAGGCCTTCTCTCAGAACAAGAAGGCTTGGGCCATAGTTCCCACGCGGGCCCAGTGCGGATTGGGAACTTCACACGCACCATTGAATTGCTTCACAGGTTTCCTCAAAATGTTTTCCTTCACCGCAAAGCTCGTGGGAAATTTCAAATGTAATTCCGCACATGAATTTCGAAAAACTCAGAGGTGCAAGCCGGGGTTTCGACAATTACTATGGTTAGGTACCATTTATTTAAAAGTAAAGAAAAATGTGTTTTATATTCAATATTTTAGACAATCGCGGCCATTACTAATTTTATGATTTAAATTCGGGTTTTGTTCCGCGTACCTTGATTTTAGAGACGCTCGATATTTCAGCACATTTGCATGCGCCATGATCACTAGACGACTGGGTATGCGTATGGGTATGCTGGTATTGGGAGGGTGCGAAGTAAAAAATATTTTATATTGTTTTCAGATTTTTTAGTTCAATGGTAAGTTGCGAGCTCTGCATTTTGAGATTAAAATCTCAATTAAAAAAAAAAGGTGACTAGGCGTGTGCTTTATGTGGACCCTTCAGATATTAGTAACTAGATATTGAATAAAATAGGATATAAAAGAAACAGAGACTGGGTAAATTTTTTACATCAATGGCCGTCTATCTGTGGTATCGTAGTTCTCAAACAAATAGACCGTTTTAGATGCGGTTTTTAACGCGAGACCGTGTTTCGTTGCGATACTTCTCAGCTGTTTCATTAAAATCGGTCCTGCTGTTTTTGAGGAATGAACTTTAAAATGAGAAATGACAATGTCGGGGGTTACCAAGTTTTCCAAGTTAGTTTGGGTTTCTCTTCTGAGGTCTTCTCTCCTTCTTTAACTTACGAGTTTCGCTCTAATCGCTGGAGTATCTTTCACTCATTCTCTCCTCTCCTTTGAGCCATCTTCTTGACCTCTTGATACGACGCAACGCCGACTTTCTCTATCTGATCGGTGAAGCCGCGTCTAGGTCGACCTTTTCCTCTGTTACTCTCGATCTTTCTTTCTAGAATGGTTTTGAAGAAGCTGTTGTGACGTATCAAATGACCGATCATTTTCCCACTTCCAGCATCTGTACTATCTATAGTTTTCAGAGATTCCTTTTTAGGTACGGAACCCTAAAAATGCGAACTTCATCCGCAACTGAGCCGTCTCCAAGAAACTTTGCACCCTTCTGTATCAAATTGAGCATAAAAACGGGGAAAAACAGTAAACACTCAGCTTATTTAAAAAATGGCGGTATCAAAACAAAGCAGAAGCTGTGCCAAATGGGTCCATATTTCAAGTATCGTTATGAATTGCCCTATTTGGAGTTTTATTCGCTGTCTTGTACTGTTACTGATTTTCAGAGTTCGGGAAGTGCTTAAAAGTTAGTTCATTGTTTCTGTCATTCGCTTCATCGTTTGTTTGATTAGTTTTCGGACTTGGGCCGATTTTTCAATTCTTAGATAAACAGCCAGATATTTATTTGAAAGATAGTTATAGCTTAACAATTGAGTTTTTTTACTACGACCCGTGGAAGCATGGCTTATCAAGCAGAGGGTTGTGGGTTCAAACCCCGGCTCGCACCTCTACGTTTTCTACAAGCTTTTATTTAGTTTCACCTGTCCCGTTGTCTGTCTGTCTGTCTGTAATCAAATCTTGCAAGTTAAATTTGACCTACTTTCAGTAATCAGATTGACTTGAAATTTGGAATAATTATGTAAATCGCGTAAAAATACAATAATCTACTAGTGATATCCTGGTAGTCCAGCCAGGATCGTCTCCGCAGGCCGAGACTCATCAACGGTTAATTACATCGACTTGAAATTTTGGATTTTAAAGGGATAAGTCCGCCTTTGTACAAGCATCTGTATCTGTATCAGTATCTGTGCATTTGTAGTTAACGACCGGATGGCCATGTGGTAAGAGATCCTGACTACGAAGCTTGAGGTCCCGGGTTTGATTCCCGGCTGGCGTAGATATTTGTATGAATAATACGAATGTTTGTTCTCGGGTCTTTGATGTTTAATATGTATTTAAGTATGTATTTATCTATATAAATATGTTTATCCGTTGCCTAGTATCCCTAGTGTACTATGAGCTTTGCTCAGTTTGGGACTAGGTAATTGGTGTCAAGTGTCCCATGATATTTATTTTTATTATAAACCTCAAAGTTACGCAAAAACGCTAGTGTGCACAAGCTCTTAGTTCGTTAACAAAAGCAGTGTGATGAGATAAAGTTTCCCCATTTTTAAAGACATTACCCAGATCCAAATACATTTTCCTTTCTCTCCTAGCCGTATTCAAAGTGCATCTATTTAGTACGCATTCATGCAACGGGCACAATCAAATCACATAATTCAATCTCTTTGATACTTCGCCAGTGGCTCAAAGTCAAAGTTTGCTGCAGGCTCTCGCGAAACATAAGCAATTACGTTTTGGAGAAGGAAGGTTTTTTTATCTTCTTGCATTATGTCATCATCATCATCGTCATCATCATCATCAGCCAGCAGTCCACTGCTGGACATATGCCTCTTCCATTGCGCGGCACAACACTCTGTCTTCAGCCTCTCGCATCCATCCGCCGCCAGCGAGCCTCTTAAGGTCGTGCGTCCACCGTGCCTCAGGACGCCCTACACTACGTTTTCCCGTCCATGGTCTCCATTCGAGGACTCGTCTGCTCCACCGTTCATCGGTCCTGCAACAGACGTGGCCAGCCCAACGCCACTTCAGCGAACTAATTCTTTGAGCAACGTCGGTGACTTTCATTCTTTGTTGGATAATGTGATTTTGGATTGCATTACGTAAAGGATACTTATTGATTTGGATTTAAAACATTAATGTCATCAAAAGACATTGAAACTGCCGTAGCATTAAATAACCTATTAAAAATAAACCTAATCAATAAATGCTTCTATAGCCCGGATGAAATCTTCGACGACAAAATCGAGTGAGTTCTTTGGCCGAGGACTGGTGGGTGGGTCTTAGAGTTCATAATATGTCTCTAAAACTTACAATGTGTATCATGTGAATGTGTAATTATACCTACATGTTTATCTTTTTTTCTTTTTCATGCATGTTAAATACATTCCAATCACAATAAGCACCCTCTGTTAACTTGTATTGCCATGCTCTATCAGGGCGTCACATGTAGGTATACCTAGTTTGTAATTTTCCATCATAACCCCTGTAATGTGACATGCAATAAACAATTTTGAATTTGAATTTTTCCTTAGTTTTTTTGCAAAAATCTTAGTTTATTTCGCGCCGTAGTCTAGAAAGTGATCTTCGAACCAGATCTGTGTGAATGCACCGGACTCGGAATAAGATTTTTAACACTCGAAGCAGCATTAAGAAACATGAAGAGAAGCAGGGAGAGCTCAAGGCCGAGGGCCAGCAACAGCAGCAAGAGCCAAAACCAGAGCCTTCTTCGTTTACGCTATCTAACTTGGAAGATTTACCTACCATATCGCAAGATACCTACTCGTAAAACAGTGAAAACGTTCGATAATACTATAATTAATTATACTTGCTATTATAGAAATCCATTATCTAAATATCAAATTTTTATTCAAATTCCTTCATCAGGTTTTGCGCAAAAAGTAACGGAAAGAATTTAAACTCTTCATACTGATTTCAAGGTGCAGAATCTTATAATAAAAAAGCTCGGTAGCTTTGTGCTGTCAACCTTTCAACATTAATATTGGAACTGTTTCCAATTCATTAAAGCTTTTTCTATCTAAACACGCCATTCGCTGAGTCCTGCTGTCAATTTAATCCTAGATTTTGCAAGGCCCACCCATTCGTAAGATAAGACGAGTGTCAATTTAGCTTTCCTTGTCAACTTATTGCTGAATTTGTTCACTTTTATTTGGATATATGTAGACGATGTTGTTTCTCGAATGCTTTACTTATTTCGCAGTAAATATTTTCTTCAATATTGAGGCAGACATTGCCCGAGAATAGAGTACCTAGTTGACACAATAAATAAATAAACTGAAATACTTTTCATTAGTTGTCAAAACGTGGTTCTAGATTTTCTATGGCATAAAGGTCCACGGCCTCACTTATTTGCAAACTCAATGAAGTCTGAAGATGTAATTTTTAGATAAGTTTCATATTTATTTTCATAACATAACTATGTTCCTAACCACCTTTAGAACTAAGGTCACGGACATAGCTGGAAAAATATGCAAGTTGTAGTAGCAATGGGCGAGCCACATCGCTCGAAGAACAGATAATCGTCGGGGAAGAAAAGTCCTCGAGTGGCAACCACGAACCGGAAGACGAAGCGTCGGCAGGCCTCCCACCAGGTGGACTGACGGCATCGTGAGAGTTGCGGGAAACCGGTGGATGCAAGTGGCGAGTTGTCGTTCATTCTAAGGGGGAGGCCTTTGTTCAGCAGTGGACGTCTTCCAGCTGATGATGATGATAAACTATTTCTGTCCTAGATAATCTATTTACAATATGTTATACTTATCTGAATCAGCAACTCAAATGTACTATTGTTTTTTTATACGACTGGATAGCAAACGAGCAAGTGGGTCTCCTGATGGTAAGAGATCACCACCGCCCATGGACACCTGCAACACCGGGGGGATTGAAGATGCGTTGCCAACCTAGAGGCCTATGATGGGATACCTCACCTCAAGCCAGTAATTTTACCGGCTGTCTTACTCTCCACGCCGAAACACAACAGTGCAAGCACTGCTGCTTCACGGCAGGATTAGCGAGCAAGATGGTGGTAGCAATCCGGGCGGACCTTGCACAAGGTCCTACCACCTGCAAACTTACTAACTTACTTGTACTTAGTGATGTTTTTGTACAAAGGTATTAAAGTTATAATATATCTAAATAAAATAATGATTTGGTTTGTTTTGAAACGCGTCCTATCCACAAGTGCCCGATGCCCCAAATATAAGTTTCGGTGAAGTCAGCCAGTTCCCGTGTTCGGTTGAATATAAGTAACTGACCAAAACAGCCTCTAATTAGAGGGGAGCCCTTTTTCCCCGCAATTACTTCAGTTCCAATTTAATTTGGACAGACAGACGTGGAACTTGGAGAGCGAGGGGCAGAAAAATGGCCAAATCATTTAAGTAGTTGAGATGTGTAGTCGCATTATTTAAAAAAAAAACATAATGAAACGTTGTCATAGTTTTAATAGGTCATAATTTTTTTCCTGCTAATATTAAAAAGGCAAAGGATTTTTTGAAAAATGGCTCAACGTAGTTACGTTTTTTTTTTAATACCTATCCTATATAATATCCCGGAACATTGCATAGTCTCTGCGGGATATTTAAATCTACTCGTAACTCTTTATAAGATAAGAAGCCACTTTTCTACGCCACTTATATTTATTTTACCTACTTTCGAATGTGCTGTTATATTATGTGTAATGTTCCTTTAATGTCATTTGGAGAAAGTTGGCTCTGATAGTCTAACAAAGACCGGCATGGTCCTATAAAGACTATATTTTTTTAGATTGTTTTTTTTATCTTTTTGTATTTTTTATTTTAATTCCAGTTTTTTGTTACTTTTACGGTCATCCCGTAAAACTCATATCGAAAATACAAACTGAAATATAGATGCATAGAAAAACCAGAAAAATAAGACCAGCGCTGGGAATCGAACCCAGGTCCACCAGGTGGGGTGGGTCCAGGGTGGGATTAATGAACTTTTATAAAAATCCCGCCTTAACCTAAAAGTATCCCTGTATATATGCTACGTATTGTATATTGGCTTTTCTTGCCGTCAGTGGATCCCTCACCATATGCCTGGCGGCTAACGAGTTGCAAACAACTTTGCCTACTCACGGTGGATGTGCGTTCTCCCACTGATCCCTAATTGATCGTTCATTATAAGCAGATATTGGCACGGAATCCGTTAATTAATTAATAATAAAAGCTGCCAAAGTTTTACTTCCTACACGTTCCCGCTACCTATTTACTGACGCCTAAATAAAGTAAAGAAAATTTACTTTTGTCTTCAATAGGTGTGGTAATTGTCGGCCCGGAATTGACAATTCAAATTGGGATAGGTACATCATGTCAGCCGAAAGACGTCCACTGCTGGACATATGTCGGCCTCCTCTCAGGCTCTCCATTCAGACCGGTCTCGTGCTTTCCGCATCCACCGCGATTAAGCAAAAGCTTGTAAATATAAAACTGTACCTACCTTTTAGATATATTAAACAAGAAAGTCAAGTATTCTCGTCCGAACCCTACGAGTTCACAAGTAAAGTGCTGACGTTAAGTAGACACGCTTCATTACATCGAATATATTGAATTCAGGATTTTTCAGGGCAGTCTAGACCTTCGGAATGGCTTCGTTCCCTCTATTGAGAGGGACGCAGGTGATGTATATTCAATGAGCTTGTTTGAGTTGTTAGATATTTTACAATGTTGTTTTGTTGTATTTGACGAATGTTTACTTTTATTATTAAATTTGATTTTCGCATTTAGTATATTGTCGAAGTAGAAAGTAGGACAAAATAACTTAACAGAACCAAAAACATGCCCTAAACAATATTAAACTAAATAATTATGAAGCTTAAACGGTAAACGGTTCTAAAATGAAGTACTAATTGGTTGAGCTCCAGTTTCTCTATTTACAGACGTATTTTCATTACAAATTGAAATCGAATCTTATAATTGCTAAAGCTAAGAACACACTGTAAGTTTAGTGATGAACGTGACAATTGCTTGTGGGACAAGAGAGGCTTGTACGCTAACAGGGGCTGATGTGCAAGGGCAGGCCATATCACGCGAAGAATAGATAACCTTTGGGGGAGAAAAGCCCTCGAGTGGCGACCACGAACCGGGACACGAAGCGTTGGCAGGCCTTCCACCAGGTGGACTGACGAAATCGTGAGGCACTTGTCCCACCGCCGACGAGGAGCGAGAAGCGAGTAGAGCGAGTAACTAGAAACGAGTGGGCGAGCAGCGAGAAGCGAGTGTAGTTTTGTCGCTCGGCTGTAAGCGAGTGTTCGCGTGCGACGGGCGATTACTCGCTCCACTCGACTCGCTCGTGCGGGGCGGCGCCAAGCTGACATCGCTGAGCGAGTATCTATAGCTCAGCGAGTTTTATAGCTCTTGTCGCTGCGACAAAGATGTAAGAGCGAGTTCTCGCCGACAGTGTGAACAGCCAGCGATCAACTATTAATATATGTGTCTCTTTTACTCACACAGGATCTTATATCTTTTGTTTGTTTCTTGAGCGAGAAAATAGTCGATAGCCAATCGCTTCCTCGCTGGCGGTGAGACAAGTGCCTGAGAGTTGCGGGAAACCGGTGGATGCAAGTAACGAGTTGTCGTTACTTGCATTCGCCGGTCAGACGTCTTCTAGCTAATGATGATGATGAGGGGCTATATCTGGTTTTAAAATAGGACGAACCCATCTCTAGTCGTTGGTGTCGTAAGATAACTTATGTGGGAGTTAGCAACGCTCTATATTGTCAACTGTGGATTCCGGACTCCAGCATTGCACCGTGTCAGGGAAATGACCACACTATAGTATGATTTTTCATTGAGAGTTTGGCAAACAACCTACGACTACGACCACAAATCTGGCAGAGTGAGAGAGAGTCGGTTTTATCTTCATGGAATCCATACTAATATAATAAATGTGAAAGTGTGTGTGTTTGTATATATGTTTGTCCGTCTTTCACGTCGAAACGGAGCCACGGATCGACGTGATTTTTGGCCTAGAGATAATTTTTGGGCCTGAAAGTGATATAGGCTACTTTTTATCCCGGAAGAATGCACAGTTCCCTAGGGAACAGCGTGCGATAACCGAATTCTATGCGGGCGGAGCCGCGGGCAAAAGCTAGTCCTGTTATAAATAAGTGTCGGCGTCGGAATGAATGTTCGGAGGGACGATCGGACGTTGTTAGTGTTATGTCGGTGTGATGGGGTGACAAATAAAAACCGGGCAAAAGCGAGTCGGACTCGCGCAAAATTCAAATTCAAATTCAAATGATTTATTCAGTAAATAGGCCGCAATGGGCACTTTTACACGTCATTTTTTGAACTACCAGCGCTTTCGGAAAGACCATCATTGCCAAGAAAAATGCGCCGCAAAAAACTTGCCGCACCGAGGGTTCTGTACACATTTACAGGTATGTAAGTAAACGGGAATCGTGTCTTGAAGTATTTTCATCCAGTGTATGCAGAGCCCTACTCTTAAGCAAAATGTACGCAGTGTAGGGTCAGATTATATTGGTCATATATTTACAGACAGATATAAAAAATCAAGATCATCAGACTTTTCTATTTGGTTGTGTTACAATAGCTACCTTCATACCAAATTTCAAGTTTCTGAGTTCACGGAAAGTACCCTGTAGGTTTTGATTCCCTTGCGAGATTCGAAAATTTGCAGAAATTTGCAGCATAGACGGCTGCATCCTTTGATTACGTTGGCTTAGAAGTTACATTTTTTCACAGCTCCAAGGGACATTAGACTTCAGTATTTGATATAAATTTCAGCTTAATACCTCCACGCGTTCTCGAGAAAAAGGGTCTTGACATACAGACAGACAGACGGGAAAAAAATCCTATAAGGGTTCCGTGTTTCCCTTTTGAGGCACGGAACCCTAAAAATGACCAAGAGCGGGTAGTTCGAGATAAGAGTGCCGGTACTTTTTGCGTTCGAAGGACTCGCGCTGCTACGCAGACTTGATACCCTACACTTCAGTCTACTCGTGACCACGGCCACTGTAATGTGGTTGAAACGTCGAGGTAAATATTACTCGTGTGTTTTAGCGTAATAAGTCCCGTTTCTGGTATTTTGACTATAAGTGTGTAGGGACTTAGAAATGTGTTTTGTTTAAAGCCACATATTAGCGAAAGAATCACAGATGATATTCCAAATAATGGCATTTGTGCCGTTAAAATACCACTTTAGTGGAAAAAGGGATTAAGTGGTCCCCTGTAGTGATTTGATTTAAATGCCAATTTTAATTTTTTTTTACTCTTTTTAAAGGCGCAATGGCGCTCATTAGGGGATGCCTATGTCCAGCAGTGATCTGCTATAGGCTGATTTATGATGATGATGATGATTTATTACATGCATCTGCTAGAAATCATCATCATAATCTGTGTAGAATGTCAACATTACATATACACACAAACATCACGCCTGTATTCCCAAATGGGGTAGGCAGAGCACACGAAACGTTACCGCTTCGGAGCCACTTTTAGCTATTATAGGTTTTAAGTTTACGAAAACGGTACAATAGTGACAGCTTGCTAGCCAGTCGCCTACAGTATAACTTAACCTATCCTCAGTCGCCTCTTACGACATCCACGGTAGAAATGGAGAGGTGTTATTCTAACCCGACACCGCTCGGGTATAACATTTACACTGAAAATATTCTACATGGTACACTATTTAATTTGAAGTACCGTACCACCTCCGCTGTGACATTAGCCTTAGACTTATTAATTCTACACCAAACTTAGTTTTCAGTTATTCTAAGCTGTTTATTGGTTGAATGTTTGTGACGTCTTATTTATCAAAGTCAAAATATCTTTATTCAATTTAGGCTACAACAAGCAATTATGAATGTCGAAAAAATCTACCACCGGTTCGGAAAAACCTCTGCTGAGAAGAATCCGGCAAGAAACTCAACGAGGTATATATTTTTTTAAATAGATTTACAATATTATTAAATGATATGTATACATCACAAGTATTTAACACAACTTTATTTTTAACATAGTAGGTTCGCTATTTGAAAGGATCGCTAATGCGGATCGGAATTATTTCCAAATATCCCTGTCCATGATATAATCATTAACTTTATAATACGCCTTTAATATTAATGTCTTCTTGACAATAAATCTGAATTTTGTATCCGTTTCATTTATAATATTTTTTGGAATTTTTTGGAATTTTTTATCTTTTAATCATAAAATTAGTTGAAACTGAGGTTAAGAACAGTACATAGATAGTTCTCCGAGCATTTGAACCGCTATCAGTCTCCGTCGCATATATTGAAGAAATACGAGGCCGTAAGCAAGAAATTTGAAAAAATTGAAATTATACAGCATGCATACGATATCGCTTTATCAATTCCTTCCATTCTACTGACTCATTTCTGCAGTATAAGCGACAGGAAACTGATAGCGGTTGAAACAGTCGTAGAACTGACAATTTTTCTGTTGTTGTGTGTGGAATGGAACGGAGAGAGGCAGAGGCGTGTAAATAAAGCACTATGATTCTTGCTTCAAATTAAATTGTATTTAAGTAGTTGTATAGAGACTATTAAACAATATACAAGGTTTTTAGTTATGTATAAAAATATTATCGTCCGTCCATGGCCGGGTCGTTTAGTAAAGAGGAAGTGAAGGAGCTAGTAGCCACACTGTGTGTGTTGCTATTAAACAAATATGTCACATTACTTAAGGCAGACCTTCATTGTTGAACAAGAACTACCCACTTACGCAAAAGAACATCGCTCTGTGACTTTTATGTCAATTTCTACAATACGGTGTGGAGCAGTGCCATCTGTTGTTAAGTAGTTGTTACTAACTCACTTATTGGGTAAAAGATGGTGCCACTAAGCACTTTTTTTTTCGTAAGTTCCTAAGATCTTGTAGCTAGTTAGTAGGTACTTATACAAGTTTTGTTAAAAAAATATGATAGATAGATATTTCATGGTCACGTTAGCCATCTCTTAAATACAGTAAAACAGATTATTAGCGCCAAAAGCTTAATTGTGGATCAAAGACTGAGGAAGCATTATCTTAAATTCACATGTCTTCAGTCGGCGATGGTGAATATATCTTTAATGTTAAGATTTCCGCTTTCTGTTTCACTTGCTCGCATTAATGATTTACTAGTGAGAGAGAGACGGCACTACGTATTAGCGCAGTGAGAGCTTTAATTACTGATGTTGTGGAATGAGAAAGGTAAACAGTAGACTGGGATTTAAATAACTTCCCTGTCCAAGGGGTCATCCCAAAGGAACTAGGTAGACAATTTTCTAAACTACTGTACAGTAGTATAAACTGCAGCTGCAACTGGCAGCTGAAGTTTGTTTACATTTATTTAAATACCTATCAAAACAAAGTATAGATACGTATAATATGGGTCTCAAAGTCTCTGTTGGGAACACAACATTAATATTATTTATCTGTGCTAGAGAGAGATAGAGATGTTTTTCTCTCCCGCTCGTACAGATGTCGACCTTTTCTACAACGTCCTTGGCACAGTATAACAAGTTTTCCCTACAGTAGGCCGACGCCTTTGAAGTGAGCGATACCGCAGCCTGTATAGGTATTTACGCAAGTAAGGAAGGTTTGTCACAAATTTAAAATTTGGAAGGTAGATGTCTTTTACGAATCGGTACATGCATTCGCGCTGTAATCGTTCATCCACCATCACCTCTCATATTTCGTTTTCTAGATTTTTTTTACCATACAGCGGCAAAAACTACTAGACACTGGCAAAATTGTCCTCCAATGGACAGAGCCATATTTTTTTAAAGAAACAACAATCGGTACACATTGGTATTGCAAAATGATGTAAAACAAAATCATTAAGGGGTGGCATACTTACTAGGGATAAGAAGTATCAAAATATACTATTTATGAAATAAAAAACATTTTTTTTCCAATAAGTATCATTTCATAGATTAGTAACCGACAAATACTTTCGGTTTCTAGCATTAATGGATTTTAAACTCCTGTTATTGAATTTAATTATTATATCATCATCATCATCCCAGCCTATATACGTCCCACTGCTGGGCACAGGCCTCCTCTCAGACAAGAGGGCTTGGACCATAGTTCCCACGCGGGCCCAATGCGGGTTGGGAACTTCACACGCACCATTGAATTGCTTCGGAGGTTTGTGCAGGTTTCCTCACGATGTTTTCCTTCACCGCAAAGCTCGTGGTAAATTTCAAATGTAATTCGGCACATAGATTTGGAAAAACTCAGAGGTGCGAGCTGGGGTTTGAACCCACGACCCTCTGTTTGAGAGGCGATAGGTCAAACCACTAGGCCACCACGGCTTTTTCAATTATTATATAAAACAGAAATAAATATAATTATATGAATAGATGAAATCTTAGTTCCTTATTTATGCGAGATGAAGATTTGCACGCACTCACAGTACATGTCGTATGCACCATAATAAATTTTATTATAAATTTAAATGACTAAAAAAACGCGACAGCCCTAGAAGACTTGTCCCAAGCTACTAAGAACGGCGAAGTATGCAATGCAGCTGGGGCTCCTCCCACCCGCGTCTCACCCCTCACGCCCCGCACGATTGCTCTGTCTAGACGTCTCAGTCAAAGTCAAACTATCTTTATTCAATTTAGGCTATAACAAGCACTTATGAATGTCAAAAAAAATCTACCACCGGTTCGGAAAAACCTCTGTTGAGAAGAATCTAGCAAGAAACTCAACGAGGTATATTTTTTTAAACAGATTTACAATTTCTCCTTCTTTTTCAACTTCTCTTTCGATTTCTCTGTCGGATTACTGTAGGAAAACTTGTTATACTGTGCCACTACCCCCCACGGCGTTTCAGGCAGAGACGCGCGCTACTATAACTAGCAAATACACTGATTTTACAAACATACGGTACCATGGATAATTAATGACATTGTGGTACTGGTGGTAACTGTCAATAATTTCGGATCTATGAATTGCTTTATTGAATCAGGCGTTACTTTGCGGAGGTCCATATCAATGAACTAAAATAATTTCCTTGCTCACCCGCGACCTTACGATAGCTGAGCTTATGCAAAATATGCGTGTTCATGCAGTTCCTCCACCTCCACACTGTAAGAACACACACAAATCACACAAACCCATCTATCACCACCACCACACTACACTGACGCGTTTCAAACTCAAACAGAGCTCATCTTCAGAGTGACACAACCGTACACCATGCTACCAGTTGTTAGGTTGTTAGAGGTTGTGTCACTCTGAAGATGAGCTCTGTTTGAGTTCGAAACGCGTCAGTGTAGTGTGGTGGTGGTGATAGATGGGTTTGTGTGATTTGTGTGTGTTCTTACAGTGTGGAGGTGGTGAGGAACTGCATGAACACGCATATTTTGCATAAGCTTAGCTATCGTAAGGTCGCGGGTGAGCAAGGAAATTATTTTAGTTCATTTTCTATAAATTGCGATTTGCAAAAATCGGTCATCTGTGTCCTGAACCACACAATGACCTGAAGTTTTTGTGCTTCTTCATATCCATTATTTCATATGAAACTTCATTATTTAGTACTTATCAAATGTGAAAATGGCTGTACATACAATGGGTACTCCATCTAATTTTAGAGACCACAATAATACGAACTTTTCCCATAAAATACGATGGAAACCAAACCACTATGCGCTACAAGTACAAGATGTGTTCAATACCTACTGTGATATTTTCTCCCTTACTATTAAGCAGGAGGATTATTCCCATAAAATCGTCTACAACTTAAACATTGAGTTTGCTAATTCGTAAGTCGAAAGTGGCACCCAAACTTCAACGGTTTCCTGTATTAGAATTAAATTTAATTCATTTATTCGTTAGATTTACGAATTAAAGTTTGAGTATCGACTTATGAATAAAGTTTTAGGTCCTTGAGGGTATTTTGAATCTTTCTTGTCGGGAAACTTGGTAAGAGAGAGTATAACTTTCACAATAATGGTTATATTGTAGCGAAAGAACATAATCTGAGTTCTATTTTCATCTTGCTGTAATTTAAAACTAATATGTTTTCATTTACACACACATACTCCTCTCTCTCTTTTGTTGTGAGTTAGTTAAGCATATAACTATTATCATTCTCATTCTTACCTTATTTTAAAACACTAGCGACCCGCCCTGGCTTCGCACGGCCGAAATAAAAAAAAACGCCCAAGTGCGAGTCGGACTCCCGCACGAAGTTCCGTACCTACACAACATTACACAAAATTTATTTATTGTCCTGGTATTACACCCAGGTTTTTAAGCTGTGGGCCGCTTGAAGCGAGACGTCACTCGATGCACTAACATTCGAGACTGAATTCGTAATCGTTTTCCAGTGACTCTTGTTCTATTTCTTTTTTTCCGCTGTTTTTCGTTCATTTTTGTATGAAAGGAATGGACTCCGATCCGAGTACTTCTCGGTCAAAAGACGACTTGAAAGTTGTCTTCCGTAAAAATGGCTCTTTTATTGAAAAAAGAAAAAACATGGCAACAACAGAACTTTATATAATATTTCTAGCGGGCCCATACCTTGAAATCCCCTGAAATGTCACTTTGACAATGACGAAACTTTGTTTACATTTTTACCGTGGGATTAAAAATCCGGGTTTACAATGGCATGGCGAAGTTTTTTCGTAGATATTGATATATTCTTTAATATCGTAGTTAATGTTTTTGTTCTATCATAAATAGTTTCCACAGTGCTAGCGATGAAAGATGTTTGTTTGTTTGTTTGTTTATACTTTTTATTGTACAAAAAGGAAAAAAAAAGGTGACATAAAAAAAGTAAAGTGTTAAGTACGGAGGCGGAAGGAGATGTTTTATGGCAATACATTTTGAGTCTTATTATTGAAGTTTTAGTAGGGAACCCTATTTTTTTCTGATAATAAATATAGCCTTTAGCACTTTGGAATAATTTGTCATTCTAATAGTGCAAGAATTTTTAAAATCAGCCTGGTAGTTTTGGGTTAATTCGTAACAAACATCCAAAAATACAAATCTTTCCTCTTTATAATATTGGTATACATCAGTGTCTCTATTTCATTTAAGCCGCAATGTTTAGTTGTTTGTTCTAAGCTGCTAACGTTTAATTGCTTTGCTCTTAGACAAATTGCTCCATACGAGAGCATAAAAAGTAATTTCACGCGGCCTGCACTGCAACCGACTCGAATGCGAACTCTTTGATATACGAAGTGATAGTATTATTTACTAGCCTATTCCCGCGATTCCGTCCGCGTAAAATTCGTTTATCGCTATCCCGCGGGAACTGTGCAATTTGCCGGAATAAAAACTATCCTATGTCCCTTCCCGGGACTCGAACTATCTGTGTACCGAATTTTATATAAATCGGGTGAGTGGTTTAGACGTGATAAGATAACAAACAAACAAATCGACTTACAAACATTTCCATTTATAATATTAGTGGGATGTATGTTGAGAACCACAGACACTGCCATAAACTGGGGAACAAACAAAGAGATTACTCAAGTATCGGACCTTTTCCGATATCGGCGGTTATGCAGCTTCGCCCACTCATGGTTGGAGAGTTGGAGACTAAATACGCCAGGATTATACTTGACTGGCAATATTAAAAAGTATACGTTCATCATCATCATCATCATGTCAGCCGAAAGACGTCCACTGCTGGACATAGGCCCCCAAGGCTCTCCACTCAGACCGGTCTAGTGCTTTCCTCATCCACCGCGATCCCGCGATCTTAACCAAGTCGTCGCTCCATCTTGTACGTGAAGTGAGTAAAATTTTATAAAATGAAAAATGGACTCATAATCGCATCTCTCTGGTCCTACGTCGCCCCAAAAACAACCCATCAAAAAAGTTTTATCACAAACGGATTCCGGAAACGAAAACTGGTTTTTCCAAGCCTGTTATGTTTTTGAAAGACTTATCCAATGACTTATCCAGCGCTGGCCCTGGGATACACAAGAGGAGCAGTTGCTCGAGGCACCAGATAACAAGGGGCGCCAAATGCCAGTTTCCAGTGAAAAATAAAATTATGCTGGCACCTTCTGAGAGGGGGAGGTGGTGTTGACAATCTCGCTCGACCTTAGTCAAGGGCTAGATCCGGTGCTGGACCCAGCTACGGTATAGATTAAAACATCTAAATCATGAAACAGCTAAAATTGTTTCCAATTTTGCATGTTTAGTATTGACTATTTCAGGCCTGCAGCGTAGCTCCCATTGAAAGAAAGAAAGAAAGAAAATACATTTATTCAAAACACAAGACACAACAATAGTATTAAGTACAAATAGACAACACGTAGGAAAGTATGTGTGGTGTGTGTATGTGTGTGTGTGTGTAGTATGTGCCATTGAAGATATCCTATAGCCGCAAAACCGTTTGAGCTGGCTTAGGCTGAGTAGCCTCGACTTGAGGCAAACTGGCTCTGTTCAGCGGGTCTTTTGGGCGTGCCAATCATCATTATCATTGTATTAGCCGTAGAGTAGAATGTTCACTGTTGGACATGACCTACCCATTTACCTCCAATTTTGCTTCGTTTCACTCCACCTGGCCGGAGGGCGTACTGCACTACGTTTGCCAAGACGCGGTCTCCGCTCAAGAACTCGCTTACTCCAGTGGTTGTCGGTGCAGCTGGATGCGTCTAGCCGAGGGCGCAATGGCGCTCTTTGAGGGAGGCCTTGTATGTCCAGCAGTGGACTGCTATAAGCTGGTGATGATGATGATGAATAGAATAGAATAGAATAGAATTGAATATAATAAAAATGTTAGGGTGAAGACACATTTATCAGCATCGAATCGCATTTAGCTGGATGATATTGGACACACTATACGCATCGGAAGTTTAAAGAATGCTGTTACATGTGTTCAGATGCTAAAGGGAGCTAACGCACGTTTTTAAAGCTGAACGAAAAGCTTACGCTTAAGCAGCCTTTATCAATCGCAAGCATTATCTCACGCGTAATCAAGTATTCTCATTCGCAAGCATCTACTTTCACGTCTTAAGCAGCCGTCCTCATGCTTTATCATGAATAAGCATTCTTAAGTATGTTAAATGGATAGCTACACTTATACGCATTTAATGCTGAAGCTGAATCGATGCGGAAGGGTGAATTGATGCTGACGCATCTCCATACAATATGCGTTTTTGTACTACAAAATGCGATTCGATGCTGATAAATGTGTCTTCACCCTTATTCGCACTTCGCAAATTACATACAACACCAAATAAACAAGTATAAAGTAAGTATTAATATTAAGAAGGTATTTGCGAAACTGCGAAGCGGTCTCAGGATCAGCATAGTGCTGGCCGTAGAGGCCAACGCTGGTCTTCCGCTGTGACCGCTTGAGTAAATGTTATTCACGCAATTGGTAGGTTTCGGGGTCAGAGGTCAAACCACTAGGATATCATGACACTTATCGTTTTAAAGGTGTAGATTAAAAAATAATTCTAAAAGAATTCTCAATCCCATCTTGATAAACGTGTTTAATCGTCTTGTTTAATCATCAAATAACATACAAAAGCGCTCAGTCAACATTATCACGGTGCAGCTCCTGTTAACCATACGTTTGCACAAGCCTGATAAATGGTGCGCCAAGGTTCCAGATCGAGGTGAATTGTTTGTTCATATAATTAAGGAAGGCGGCTGGAATACAGAGTAAGAAACGAGTTATGCTAATGGATTGCGTGGTGAAATTCGTTTAGATCACGTCGACCGCAATTAGAAAATAGAAATGAAGAGAACTGTTAAAAATACCTAATTTTTTTTTTTAGTTTAGTCAGTACCTAGTTTTGTAATATAATGTACTGTAATTACTATGCACATAATTGTTATAATGAATGTTTGATTCGCCAACAAATTGTTTTGCTATTTGGCGAAATATTTCTTACGGTAAATGTACATAATACATTTTGCAAATAACCATTTTGTTACAAGATCCTTTACAGGTACATTGTGTTTTTTTAATGATTTTTTTGTGTTCATTTTTCATGGGACCCATTTATAAGTAAACACTGCAACTTAGAAAAGCCCCCCTCCATTTTTAAAATGGGGGGGGGGCGATGTTATCATTTCATAGTTCAGTATCTCAAAACGGCTAACTCTTGATGTTGATATGTTTTGGAACCCCACAGACTTAAACTCGTAGCCCCGAATAATACAAACTTATATTCGGACTTCGTATGAACCAAGAAGGTGCAGAATTGCATTGAATACTGGGTCATAAATTATATTAATTCCGTGAACTGTACCGTGTGTTAGTCCGTGTATGCGGGTAACGTCAACTAGTACAGTTACACGCATTTTGAGTTTAATTTAAAATCTCACTAATATTATATATAAGGAAATTTATGTACTTGTATGTACAGATGCAGTTTATAATGGCTTCCATTGTATTTTTTCGGAAAAGTTAATATTTATTGTACTATTTCAGATTGATTCAGTACCCATCCTACACTACGATTATTTCCACTTTGACACTCGGAATGTCTCGGTTTAAATCGTAAATAAATTAAACAAATTACTATTTGTTTTGTTTTTTGTCCAATATACAAAACCGAATCAGACGTTG
Source organism: Choristoneura fumiferana (assembly GCF_025370935.1). Classification (NCBI taxonomy): domain Eukaryota; kingdom Metazoa; phylum Arthropoda; class Insecta; order Lepidoptera; family Tortricidae; genus Choristoneura; species Choristoneura fumiferana. The sequence goes on from NC_133493.1 coordinate 2,469,454, forward strand.
TCACAGCCATGACCAAATCTTGATCAATCACTGTAGAATCGTACTGTACAGCCGTATATTTTTTCTTGTTTTGACTCTTGACACTATATAATAAAGTTTCATCTTAATGGCACTGATTTAATACAATAATTGATTGACACTTCGGCTGCCGTCGTATTTTGATTGAGATAAGACTTTTTCTAATAGAAATGCACTACATCTGTATGATACTCAAATTACCCACGTAATTTGGGATACAAATAGTTTTATACCTAACCCTGAAGGACAGAGATTTCTTCAGGCAGATGATATGCCTGGAGACTGAAGTCTGAACAAAGAGAAGAGAGAGAAAGGAGGGCAGAGGGTTCTTCAGGCAGATGATATGCCTGGAGACTGAAGTCTGAACAAAGAGAAGAGAGAGAAAGAAGGGCAGAGGTTGCTTCAGGCAGATGATATGCCTGGAGACTGAAGTCTGAACAAAGAGAAGAGAGAGAATGGAGGGCAGAGGTTTCTTCAGGCAGATGATATGCCTGGAGACTGAAGCCCGAAGGAGAAAGGAGAGAGAATGAGATAGTACGATATACGAGTACAAGGTATTAATTAAATAACTGAAAACCCATAGAGTGATTTGTTCTACATTTTAAACTGTTTTATTTTTAAATCCTTAAATGCACTCAGTCTATAGTTTACAAATGTAACCAGTCAATTCAATGTCTTAGCGAGGTTGCATATTATTTAGTTTCATAATTTAATAGGTAGCTTCCATGTTGGGTGCCCCCAATGTGGGGCATGAAGCTTTTTTTCAGGAGTTCGTGCTTCCACTATGGGTTCACAACTTCAAACTGTCCAAAGTAGAAGCACACGTGGACGTGTGACTTTGTCAAATCATTTTGTATGGGACAGTGAACGTGTCAATGCTGGCCGTTTTTCTATCAGAATTGATTTTCTTCAAAAAATGGCTAAGCACGCTTATCAAGTAGAGGTACAAATTACATTACGAGTGTAGAAGAAAAATCAATAAAAAATTCTAGCAAGACATACTAACGATTTTTTTTTTAAATAATTGAAGTCGATAAATGTAATTTTGCACCTGAATTTCGAAATTCAGACGTACAAGACCGGATGAACCCACGATCCTCTGCTTGAGAGGCCATTGGTCAAACCATTAAGCTACCACGACTCAATTAAATTAGTATTTTATCATCATCATCATCATCATCATCCGGAAGACGTCCACTGCTGAACGAAGGCCTCCCCATTAGAACGCCACAGTGAACGGCAACTGGACAAATTGCATCCAACGTTTACCCGGAACTTTCACGAAGCCGTCAGTCCACCTGGTGGGTGGCTGCCAACGCATTCGTCTTCATCTTCGTGGCCACTACTCGAGAACTTTTCTCTCCATCGGTTATCTGTTCTTCGAGCGATGTGACCAGCCCATTGCCACTTTAACTTGCATATTTTACAGCTATGTCGGTGACTTTAGTTCTTCGACGAATTTAAACGACATAATATTTGTGTTGGTATAATTCCTTTGCCGACTGTACTAGGTTTAGTACAAGATGTTACGCCGGCTTGCGGCGGCGAGCAATTAGGGCACCCATTGAGAGCGTTTGTATGTTTGTCTGTTCGTAGTTCGAGTAAGGGATTTGTGTACAGCCTGAACGCTTGTTACTCTGATTGACAGGATTCCGGGTCCAAAAACCGGAAGTAATGAGCATTATAAAGATTAACAGTTTTGTTGGAACAAATTTCTCTGTTTCATTCAAATTTCGAACATCTTTTAAAAACAAATTAATTCAAAGTCAGAATATCTTTATTCAATTTAGACTATAACAAGCACTATGAATGTCAAAATATCTACTACCGGTTCGGAAAACCAAAGAAAAACCTCAATTGAAAAAAAGCAGGCAAGAAACTCAGCGAGGTATGTATTTGCTTGGACCTCAATTCTATTACCAGTTGAGATGGCGTATTCTTTTGACAAATCTCGCACGTTAGTTTATTATCGATCATTAATACAGTTTGGACTGCATCTGATTTGTCTCTGAATTAAAAAAAAACTCAATGATACAAAAATGCGTGAAATGAGTCAAATAATTTTCGTTCGACTCCATTTTTAACCCATGACGCAAAAAGAGGGGTGTTATAAGTTTGGCCGCTATATCTGTCTGTGTGTCTGTCTGTCTGTGGCACCGTAGCTCTTAAACGGGTGGAGCGATTCGAATGCGGTTTTTTTTATTTGAAAGCAGGTTTTCTAGCGATGGTTCATAGACATGTCTTGCAGGAAACAAATAGTTATAATTGTTCATGAGCTGGCGTGTCTGGTGTGAACATTGTCCACTATGATGACATAGATTTTAAAACTTAATGGATGACTGTTATTGGCCTTTTGTGATGTAACCATGTTGTATGTTCCTTGTATTACATTTATGGCTGTTGTTATCCTGAATATAAATAAATAAATAAATAAATGTCTCATCAAAACCGGTTCAGCTGTTTTCAATAGAACTCAATAGAACTTTGAAGTGACAATGTCGGGGGTTTCCAACTTTTTGTTGTTTGGATTATTATGTTCGCTTGTTTTGTTGGAAACGCAGCTTCTCTTGTTTGGATCTAGTTGTTAATGCGAGCAAAGCAGCGGGCAAAGGCTAGCAAATACTAAACTTATAACTCTTCACGCTTTAGTAGTTAAACTAGTCAGTCAATATGAACACTAGTCAACAAAATCACGCATACAATAACTTAATCCCCAAACTGAATTTATAACAGCCATTGTTTTTGAATAAAACAAATAGAGTAGAAAAACAAACGCCTGATATTTTTAACCTATTAAAAAAGAGTTTTTCATTTCGATCGGATTGTTATGTTATTCTGGGACAAGTTGGGCGCTTTTTAACCCCGACGCATAAAGAGGGTTTTTTTGATTCGACTGGATAGCAAACGAGCAAGTGGGTCTCCTGATGGTAAGAGATCAGCACCGCCCATAGACACCTGCAACACCAGGGGTATTGCAGATGCGTACCCCTGATGGGGTGTTAATAATAACTAAGGTATTCCAAGGACCTGGCTTGTGAAAAGTTCCTCCAGATCAGTCGCACGTTTGCAAGTGTTTGTTGGTCCTTTACTCCACAACGGTTGGACGGATTTGGATGAAATTTTGTATGTAGATAGCTTAACGTTTGGGTCTACATAAGCATTATTTAAGACATAGGCTCGTTTATATCCCGATATTCCAACAGGATCGGAAAAATCTCTTAATTTCAACCGCTATGGTTAACTTCTTCTGTCAGGCCTGTCGACAAGCATGCGCTCTCGCATCGGTATAGTCAGCCACCAAAGACGTTGTGCACAGGCAATACACCAGGATTCGTCTGTAACAGACGCGTGGGCCTAAAACGGTATTTGACAACTCCTGATTATGCCATATCTTAATATAATTATGAAAATATAGATAAACAGATAGCGTTCAGCGGAGATAAAATTTAAATCGGTTGAAAATTGGATTTATAGTGATTTGTTGAAAAATCTATATACCTGTCTCTTTCTCAAACGCTTTTCTCTATGCAGCAAGTTTGGCGGTACTGGCGTGTGACGTCACATGCCAGTATGTCTTTCTCTGTCTAATCTTGAATTTCAAACCTTTATAACTTTTTATTTGTAAAGGTAGCTTAAAAATTGTTTTTCTATTCGATAACAGGCATTGTGTAGTTTTAATTTATAAAACATATACAAAATAGTCAAATACCGTATTAGAAAGCAGTAGGCGACGAAGTTAACGATTTTAAATCTGACGCCGGTATTATACAGCGTGTATTTTTGATACTACCTCAAACTTTAAGGGTAGTTAGTGAAGGCCGTAATTATCACATTTTATTATGTTTAAGTAAGAAAATTAGACTTTTTATTTTCCTTATAAAATTATTAATAAATTTCGCGACATAATTTTTGGTAATTTTTCCGGAATTTCAAATCAACTCTAACTTTTTAACACATTGAAAAACTCCAAAAAATAACATAACAACTTTTAATTTTAGAAAAAACTCTTAGATTGCAGAGCCTCAGACATAAATTTGGTAACTTGCACATTCTTCACGTGATGTTTATTTCTAATTTAATCCCAATTTAGTAACCGAAAGCGCTCGTACGTGAAGCTAAACTAATTCGTACTCATTAAAATGCCATTTGCGTAATCTTGCCAAGAAAGACATATGTCTCTCGCGTATAAAATACCTGGCTGAAATACTAGGTGAAAATACTTCTATCTCCATTCATACAAAATTATTCCTGAATTCAATGAAAGATAAGACGAAGGAAAGTTTTCTTTACTTGTGCAACAGTTGACACACAAAAAAAGTCGAATTTTTGTCTTTACAGTCAACCATGGCGACTTTGCTTTCTGCAAGCATCTTTATTTGTGGAATCTGTAGCGACAAAATGTGTTAGTATTTCGTGGAAGAAGCTAATAGAAACTTCCAATTCATTGAGTTTTTATTCCAATTTAGCGAATTTCATTTAGTAATACTGTTTTGCTAAAATTAGACAAGTAAAATTGATATCAGGTGTTTCGTTGCTTTTATGTTTATAACGTGCATCCTTTTAGACAGACAGTTAAATTTACATCTTCATCAACATTTTTCCCTTCCGGAAACAATGTTGCCGACAGTACAACTTCATCTTTAAACTCATTCATTAAAATGAGTGTGAGTACTTAGTATAAATACCAAGTATTTAATAAAGTACGTATACCACCTCATTCTGCATCATCCTGTATGAACTTAAGGCACTGATGTCTTGTCTGAGATGTACGAGCGTACGACGTAATTCACCATGTATAATGTAGGTATTAACATTATTTATATAAGGGCTATGGTTTAATGTTTATTCACGTATTTTGGTTTAAATTAACGATAATATTGTTAACGTTTACGTTAACGTATGGTTTAAGTGTTAAAGAATTTTAATTCGAAATTTTGTGTTTTAGGGTTCCGTAGTCAACTAGGAACCAATAGTTTCGCCATGTCTGTCTGTCCGCGGCTATGCTCAGAGACCGTTTGTACTAGAAAGCTGTAATTTGGCATGAATATACATATCAGTTACGCCAACAAAGTAGTAAAATAAAAAAAAAATAAAAAAAATGTTTAGGGTACCTTCCATAGACGTGAAGTGGGGGAGATTTTTTTTTCTCGACTAACGCCATAGTGTGGAGTATCGTTAGATAGGTATTTTAAAAACGTTGGGGAGCTGCCTCAACAATTTTTAGATTCAGTGATCTGTTTGCGAAATATTCAACTTTAAAATGCAAATTTTCATTAAAATCGAGCATCCCCTCTTCTAAAATCTAAACTGTTGGGTGGAAAAATTTGCAATAATTCATGATGGTAGTAAGTATATCAAATTTATAAGGAAAATTATAACGGATAAGATTTCTTGAGAATTAGTAGTACTTTAACTTTTTTTTTCAGCGTGAAGAAGTAACAAATATACTCACTCACTCACTCACAAACTTTCACATTTATAATATTAGTAGGATCAAAACTATCCCTCAACTGTCGCGGGTAGCGCTTCCTAGATCCGCACAGTACTGAACCGCAGATCCGTAACACTTTTAAATTTATGCTACAACTTTTATTCAAATGAAGGTAAAGGGTCCTATCCTATTGTTTATTGTTTAAACTTATTGTTTAAACGTGGAGTTTCGTTTCAGGCCCTTTTTAGGGATACGAATGCTTGTTCTGAAGTTATAATGTGAATTTACTGCGGTCAGCCGTTTTTAATTAGGTTAGATGATATTTTCCGCTGTTAACATTTTTTAAGATGACTAATGGGGTAAACTGTGAAATATAAGTGGCTCTAGATGGTTGTTACAAAACAAGCTTTTGTTTGGCTTTTAATTACACAAAAATGACCCGTGATTGACCCTATCCCACCTGATGAAAAGTGCAGTCAAGGCTAAAGGCCTTTGCCTTGACTTTAGTAAAAGGTGTATGAGTACTCGTATCTCACTGGTTCAGTAACAGCCTATTCATTCTGGCCTTGAAGAGTCCCAGCTTGTATGATGTATATAATTATGTCATGTATTACTTTTTGATAATAGTTTGTTTGCACACTAAAGTCCTCATTAAGCCCCGACGCAAAAAGAGGGGTGTTATAAGTTTGACCGCTGTGTGTCTGTCTGTCTGTTTGTGGCACCGTAGCTCTTAAACGGGTGGACCGATTTGAATTGGGTTTTTTATTTGAAAGCAGGGTTTTTAGCGATGGTTCTTAGACATGTTTTATCAAAATCGATTCAGCCGTTTTTGAGATATTGAGCTTTGAAGTGACAAAGTCGGGGGTTTTCCAACTTTTTGTTGGTTAGGTTAAGTTATATTAATTACACATTGAAGAGGAGCAAAGAGAAACTCACGTCTTAAATCGAGTTTAGCTCGACATGTTTCGAGCTAATCCGTAGCCCTTCGTCTTCGGAGCAACGCGACTCAGCGGCTGCTGCAACACGCGCACTGCGCGCCGCCGCTCTGCTCGCGCGACTACCCGGGACGTGAGTTATCCGGGTCAATATATTTAATATGAGTGAGTCTCACGGTAGTTTCATGTAAAAAAAAAAAAAAATCAAAAAACCCGACTGATACTAAAAAGAAGAAATCAAGTCTAGTGGGCTAGAACTTTGTTAAGTAGCTAACTTAAAGTTCAACAGTCGGGACCCATTAGGTAATAATTTTTGAGCGTCACTATTTAAATGGGTCCCGACTGTTGAACTTTAAGTTAGCTATTTAACGAAGTTCTAGCCCACTAGACTTGTTTTCTTCTTTTTAGTATAAGTCGGGATTTTTGATTTTTTAAATTTATTATTTTATTTCCCACTTTTCTGTGAAAATGGTATATCAAAAAGATTATAAACTATATATATATTAAGAATGGGCTAATTATAAGCTTTCATTTGATACCCCACTCGATAGGTTTGAATAAAAATCATTTTTTGAATACTTACTATTTTTTGCCAAAAATCCGCCATTATGATTTTCAAGAATTTCATGTACCCAGTGTCACTCGCGCCGTCATGACGAATCCAATGACGTATCATATCTAAATCGGTTCAGCCATTGACTAGTTACGAGAGGACATAGGAATAGACATACATACATACATACGCGCCAAACACATAACCCTCCTTCTTCGCAGTCGGGTAAAAAGAAGCAAAGAGGTTACTTTTACCACTAGCCGCTCACTCGCTTTCTGCATGTAAGTACCTATAGTTCATTTTAGTGCTGTCGTATCACCGCATTATTCCACTTGAATCTTTGCAGAGCTCCGAACCAAGGTGAGAGCTTTTGGTCTATTTTAAATTCCTTTTCGGCAACAGCAGGTTTTAAATTGACTATTTACATGCCATATATACCGCGGCATTTTCTTGCTGAATCGACTCCGCTGAATCAGATTGCGTCGCCAAGCCCTCTCCTTCCCCTTTTACCTCTCCTTATTTAAAGTAACCGTTACTTCTTCGTTTTCATTTTCGGTTTTATGGGATGACCGTAAAAGTAAAAATTTGGAATTGAAATAAAAAATACAAAAAGATTCCAAAAAAACAATCTTAATTTGATTGCTTAGAAACGATATCTCTTGTCCGGGTGAGCGGTTAGTTCCAAAGGAATGCCGAAAAGTTTGAGGGCTTACGGCATAGATGTCGCTAGCGTCGCTGCTTAAGTGACTAAGTAAGAAACACAAGCTGAGATATGAGATGCATAGGGAAATTCGTGTCGGTACCGTTGACCATCAGTGGTGTAGCGGTATAGCACGCGGTACGGATTACCGAGGACCTGGGTTCGATTCCCAGTGATGGTCTTATTTTTCTGTTTTTTCTGTGCATCTATATTTCAGTTTGTATTTTCATTTTCGGTTTTACGGGATGACCGTAAAAGTAAAAATTTGAATTGAAATAAAAAATACAAAAAGATTCCAAAAAACCAATCTTGATTATGATGATGATGTACATATTTCGACTGGTTGATGTAGGTAATAAATAGTATCCCCTGTTCCTTGAATAATTTTATATGCCGTCTCTGTTTGTTTTGCAGGAATAGATGGAGCCGTCACATTATCCGTCAAATAAAATTAATGAATGGGTGGTGAAAATGGTGGTTTTTTTTTATTTGATAGAAAAAGGTTTCAGGTAGGAGCAAATTGGCAAAGATGTTAATTTACGCAAAACTAAAAATCTTACATTTCAGTGTATTAAATCGATTTTTTGTATTGATACTCTCAGGAAACTTGGGCAAACGACATTGCCACAACCCGCTGCGTGCGCAGTGCTCCGGTTTCTCACTTTATTGACAAGAGACCATGGATTGGCCTTCGGACCATAAAACGAAGTGATGGTATATCTTACTCTAATATAGCTATATTAAAGTTAAGTAGCTATATTAAGTTTAAAGTTTTGTGACGTAAATTATAGTATTTTCGATAATTCTATTGTAAATGAACTAAAATAGTTTCCTTGCTCACACGCGACCTTACGATAGCTAAGCTTATGCAAAATATGCGTGTTCATGCAGTTCCTCCACCTCCACACTGTAAGAACACACACAAATCACACAAACCCATCTATCACCACCACCACACTACACTGACGCGTTTCGAACTCAACCAGAGCTCATCTTCAGAGTGACACAACTGTACACCATGCTACCAGTTGTTAGGCATTGAAATTATTTTAGTTCATTGATATGGACCTCCGCAAAGTAACGCCTGATTCAATAAATTCTATTGTACCGGAAAAGCACTTTGGTGTACCTAGCTGGTACACTAAAGCTTTAGAGGAACCTAGAGTTTGACATGAAATATTCTATCTTTTAATTAAACTTGATTTCGTTGAGGTAATTCTGCTGGTAATAATCTAACCTAACCAATTTAGAAAAAAAACTCATAGTCGTTTTTAATTAATTATGATTAATTTATTTGAATTGTTTGACTTTGTACATCGATAGATTATGTTTGATTTGATATGTTAAAATATAATGCAATACTAACCCTTAACAAATAAGACTTATATATTATTACTAACAAACAATGGATCCTGGTCTGCAATAAAGCATTTTTACTAGCTTTTATTTAGTTTTACCTGTCCCGTTGTCTGTCTGTCTGTAATTAAAGCTTGCAAATTTAATTCTACCAACTTCCAGTAGTTGGATTAACTTCAAATTTGGTTTACTTTTCTAAATTGCGTGACAATACAATAATCTGGTAGTGACATCCTGGTAGTCCGGCCAGGAATGTCTTCACAGGACGGAACTCTTCAACGGTTAATGGCATCGACTTGAAATTTGGTATGCAAATGTAGTTTGAGTGACAATAAAAGTACAGGCAACAAAAAGTACAGTCAGCAAAAAAGCTTGTATTAAAAATGACATTTTTACCAAAAACTTATTTTAATTTCCAAATCAACCGATTTTAATGTAACATAGCTACGAACCACTGCAAATAAACTTACTTTGACGTAAAAAGCCCGCATTGGAATCAACCAATCCGTTTGATGTTATTTTACCAGACAGACATTGGCGCCAAACGTAAAACCCCTTTTTTACGTCGGGGGTTAAAAACAGAAATTGCATATCGCTTCTAACGGTCCTTATTCATCAATTAACAGGGATTGCTATCCAAATTGCGGAGTAGTTTTGCGGAGGCATAACTCAGCGGTGAACAGATTGATCGGACCTAAAACTATAGTCCCAACACGTTTATAGCCTAATGACTGTCTGTCAGCCTCAAAACCGCAAACACAGTGAACATAATAGGAACAGTACAATATTCGTATTTTGGGGCGCCGGCTTAAGAGAAGTCTCTTCGTTCCATTCTCCAAACAAACGTAGTCCCGGTCTCATTTGAAAACTAGGCAACAGAAATAGATGACATTTTGTAACTATGGACTAGACGTACATAATTATCTATGCCTGTGGTTTTCAGATTTTCATATAAATGTGTAACATTAGAATTACAGGAGCTGAAAAGACGACAAAAAAAGATGACAACTTTGCACGAGAATTACAGACTAATAAAGCATTTTTACAAAAATCGAAAAACCACAGGGATAGAAAATATAATGACTATCTTAATTGTAAAATATCATTTATTTCTGTGCTATACTTTTTGTATAATATGAGGACAACGAAACCCAAAATTCGACCGCACAAATCTTGAAAAGCCTACAGCTATGTCGATATAAATTACGGACGTTGTTGCGAAATGCATGGGGGGACGGCTGCGAGCGCTTATGTCACGAGCGATAAAGACAGCAATATCCCAAACGAATACCTAACGCGGCCGCGCGGCCGGCAGGGAAACTTCTCTTAAGAAGTCTCGTTCTCTTCCCGTGGGTGCCGTAGAAACCAGCTGAGGGATAAAAAAGCGCTTCATTTACCTCGCCTGGCTCCGCTCAGCTGTTTCCGCCAGAGATGTGCTGTGCGAAGATGCGTTAACAAAGCGTTTCTATTGATTCATGAAGAACACATTCCTCACAACACATCCCGCACATTGGTGTGTAGCGTCCAGATAAACCATTACCCCGCTAGCCGCAGTCGGTTCCACGTGTTGGCAATACTGTAAACATCTGCACACCGGCGCGTGGAACTGCGCGGCGTATTCGAGCTCATTTGAATTGCCCAGAAGGCCAGTCGAGAAGCGGAGCGACATTCCTTCCGGCGACGCGGTCCTGAACAGAACTTTATCCATTACATACATTTTCCCAGTTTAATATTTCATTGTAAATACTTTCCTTTTTGATATTCCTTATTATACGTTCGTGTGCCCCTAAATTCCTTTTCATTTAAACATCGAAGCCTCAGAGGCGCACCTACAGGTGGAAACACTGCTTAACACCAGAAGATGGGCAGCAGATTCTTCTCGGCTTCTTCGACTATACTGCGCTCGCCAACCCGCTTGCCAAGCGTAGCGAGTATTGGCAACGCCCCTCATAAACCACAAAATGAAAACCAAGGAAACTGGAGGTCTATGGAGGATTATCTCCAACAGCGGACGTCCTACGGCTGATATGATGACGATCATGAATTTCAAGCGAATATGATACTGTTAAGTTTTTTCTTCTGTGTTGCCAGCTTGAGCATAACAAATTACCTCAAGCCGATTTATCTCGGAAACAAAGGAATATTAATGGACGCTTTTCATAGAGCACAATGATTCCGCCCGGCGGTACATGGTAAGTGTTAGATTTAGGTTTCAAAGGTTTCTAGGACATTGTGGCATGGGACGGATTCATTATTCTACTTTTTCTGAAAGGAAAGTACTTACGGAGTTTCCCTTGACTTAGATAAGCTAGACGAATAGTGTACCTACACCCACTACATTTTTTCAACCTATATATTTTATCGTATTCATAGTTTGCTATACGTATAAAGTACTATGCTTTTAGTACAAGCAAGCAATTTCTTGATAATTTATCTCTAATTACCATTATTATTTTATTTAGTGACCGAGCTGTGCTTGGAGTTTCTTTGCGCGATAGAATCCAGAATACAGAAATTCGCCAAAGAACTAAAGTCACCGACATAACTTGAAAAATATTCAAGTTCCACATAACTCGAAGAACAGATAACCGTTGGGGGAGAAAAGTCATCGAGCGGCAATCAAGAACCGGAAGACAAAGCGTTGGCAGGCAGGCCCACTAGGAGGACTGATGGCATTGTGAAGTTGCAGGCAACCGGTGGATGCAAGCGGCGAGTTTTCGTTCATTGTGGCGTTTTGACTACAGTAGTGTGCGTGTTGCGGCAGCCGCCGAGTCGCGTGCTCCTGAGAAGAAGGGCTACGAAATAGCCCGAAACATGTCGAGCTAAACTCGGTTTAAGACGTGAGTTATCCGTTACAATATCATTTAATATAATACGAATAAGTTTCAAAACCTATCGATATATAATTAAAAATATATTTTAAATTAATAGTTTATTACCTGTTGTACCAGGATCCATAACAATTTTTTCGATTAATTACCTAAAACGTACACCTACAAATATTCAAAGTCAAAGTCAGCGATTATACACAAACGCCAAGAACAGAAAAACAACGCGGGAATATCAAATTCCGAGTGCTTATTAGGGCTTAGGTTGCATGTGAGAATAATGGGAGGATAAAGATATTGTCTATTGATTAGTACCCTTACAGCAAGTGTTTGTTTTTTTTTACCTGTCGTGCATTTTGTGGAATTGATTTATAGCCGCGTAGATCGAACAAACACCCCTATGTGCATTGTGAATATATAGAGAGCCTTAAATTTTGAGAGGCTTGCGAGATTCCAGATCCAGCGGCTGTTTATCTCCAAAACCCTCGAAATTTTAAAATTATACTGCTCAACAACGCCCAGAAGCTAAAATTTATGAATCGCAAGGATTAAGAGGGATTATGCAAAAATGTTTTTCAATTTCCTGAAAAAAAAAACTCATTGTTAGGGACTGGACAGATTTTGAAAGCTTTGGCTTTTAGTCAATTCCGGGAGCAATTAAAAGTTTTTTTTTTCGGGTACTTTTTGCAAATGTTACGATTCTGATCGCTTAATTTGGCACTGAGGGATATTCTATTTATTTAAAAAGTCAGTTTTTTTTCATTCATTCATCCCAGCCTATATACGTCCCACTGCTGGGCACAGGCCTCCTCTCAGAACAAGATGGCTTGGGCCATAGTTCCCACGCGGGCCCAGTGCGGATTGGGAACTTCGCACGCACCATTGAATCGCTTCGCAGGTTTGTGCAGGTTTCCTCACGATGTTTTCCTTCACCGCAAAGCTCGTGGTAAATTTCAAATGTAATTCCGCACATGAATTTCGAAAAACTCAGAGATGCGAGCCCGGGTTCGAACCCACGACCCTCTGCTTGAGAGGCGATAGGTCAAACCACTAGGCCACCACGGCTTCCACTAGGCCACCACGGCTTACGCAGATAATTAAGCTTAGGGAAAGTACTTTTAACTTCAAAATATAAATCATCATTTAGTAGTTATCATCGGATGACCTGGTTAAACCAAGCCAAGGGCAGGCCCTTCCAACTGAAGCTACAAGAGGTCTATGGGGGAAGCCTATGTCTAACTGTCTAGAAGTCTAGCTGTATGTCTTTGAATGCAATAGCAATAGTAGACCACGTAGATTATGTAAATTAAATTTTGACCTTCAATTACCTGGATCTAAGAAATACATACATTTTAAAAGGAGTCCTGAATTTAAAATTTATAATTATTTAAATGAGGACATAAAACGATGTAATAATATTAGTGAATTTTGTAGAAAATTCAAATCCTTCTTGATTATTCGACCATTTTATAATTTGAATGAGTATTTTGATAAAGTATTTTAATTAGATTATTAATTTGCGATTAGGTTAGATTTTGCATGCCTGAATGCCGGTGCCGGGGCACAACAAAATGAATGGTACCTATTTTTATTTCTTCTGACATGTGTAATATTTGTGACACCTGTGTATGTTCCAGCGAAATAAATAATTTCATTTCATTTCAATTTCATTAACAGTCGACGTCCTACGGTCATCCGTCCATCTTGTTGGTGGACGTCCTACGCTGCGTTTGCCAATCCGCAGTCTCCATTTGGTGACTTATCGGCCCGAGCAAACGATTTAATTCGCCACTATGTCGAGTCCCACGTTCTTCCACAGATCACCTCATTTCTGATTTGTTCCGTATATAAACCCCGAGCATTCTAAATCAAGATAGCTTCATCATATTGCAATCCACAGACGCGAGAAATCTTTTCTGCTCAAACAACTCCAAGGTCACAGCCGAACCACAAACCACAGATATATCACAAGCAGACCTTAATAAAAATAAAAGTTGACATTACAAATGACCACAATCTCAGATGGGTGCGGCAGCCCTTATTTTGCGATATTAAATTGTATGGGCCATCATAAGTTGAGATTAGTCTGAAATACTGCGCCGGCTTTTCGGGGCTCCTTAATATACTGTTGTTCTTGGAGCAAGTTCAATTGCCGTGAGGGCCCGATGTTCTAGAAAGGTAAAAAGAAGATTTGGGGAGTGTGTTAAATACATAAGTGTTGGGAGGAGACTAATGAGACAATAATACAACTGGAATCGTGGGGTGGTAATAATTATGTTGAAACCATAGCAAGATACTTTCTAAGCGGCTTGCGAACTAAATAAATCACAAAATAAATACTCTAACTACCAGTATGATACTAAATTTGACACTTTAAATTTATAAATAAATCATATTTTCTCAGGTGCCATGCTAAAGCAAGGCTATAAGCATAAGCGGAAATAGCCGCCTACCTTTTTGTGCCTAGACGCTACGGGTCTAGTGTTCCCATCTCAACGGTACAAATACTATGTGACTTTGCCCTCTACAGGGCCTTAATCCCTATACATAACCATCTTACATAACTATCACTAGAAGGGGTTCAAATATTTCCAATTTTAAACAGATTTTGGTAATGTATGTGGTCAGTTTTACTGTCATCTATGTTCCTCTGAAAATTAGGTACGACGACAAGTGAAAATCTTAATTTTGCTGTCTGTCTTTGTTAGTAAAGATCTAAAATAACAATGGCGTAGTACC
>NC_133493.1:2484113-2531499 GCF_025370935.1 Choristoneura fumiferana
AAATTTTCATTTAAAATCGAGCATCCCCTCTTCTAAAATCTAAACTGTTGGGTAGAAAAAATTTGCAAAAATCATGATGGTAGTAAGTATATCAAATTTATAAGGAAAAATATAACGTAAGATTTCTTGAGAATTAGTACAATTTAACTTTTTTTTGTCAGCGTGAAGAAGTAACAAATATACTCACTCACTCACTCACAAACTTTCACATTTATAATATTAGTAGGATCAAAAACTATCCTTCAACTGTGGCGGGTAGCGCTTCCTAGATCCTCACAGTACTGAACCGCAGATCCGTAAACACTTTTAAATTTATGCTACAACTTTTATTCAAATGAAGGTAAAGGGTCCTATCCTATTGTTTATTGTTTAAACTTATTGTTTAAACGTGGAGTTTCGTTTCAGGCCCTTTTTAGGGATACGAATGCTTGTTCTGAAGTTATAATGTGAATTTACTGCGGTCAGCCGTTTTTAATTAGGTTAGATGATATTTTCCGCTGTTAACATTTTTTAAGATGACTAATGGGGTAAACTGTGAAATATAAGTGGCTCTATGGGTTGTTACAAAACAAGCTTTTGTTTGGCTTTTAATTACACAAAAAAGACCCGTGATTGACCCTATCCCACCTGATGAAAAGTGCAGCCAAGGCTAAAGGACCTTTAGCCTTAGCGTTAACAATAAAGGTGTATGAGTACTCGTATCTCACTGGTTCAGTAACAGCCTATTCATTCTAGCCTTGAAGAGTCCCAGCTTGTATGATGTATATAATTGTCATGTATTACTTTATATACAAATACAAATACAAATACAAATACAAATAATTTATTTGTCAAACATAGGTTAAAATAGTTGGTACACTGATCATAGATTTGTATCACTATGCTGCGCCCGAGGGCATACAAATATAAATGTCTTGTAGGTAGGCACATTCAGTCATGCAGTAAACTAAATAAAGTCTAAAAAGTTGCAGAACTATCACGCAATACTCCTCCATTGAATAGTAGCCTTACCCGCTAAACAGTTAAAAAGTTGTTCTAAAACAGTGAATATCTTCAATCATCAATATATTCTTCGGAAGTTTATTAAAATCTTTGATGCCATGCCGAATACGCTTTAGCAAGTAATGCGTTTTGTATGGTCTTTTGTTAATTTTACCTTTTGCGAGCACTTTTAAAACCGGAAATTGATTCCTATTACATTTTACGTAATTGATATTTCGAAAATGTATATGCAGGTCAGGGTTAGTATACGTAAACTTAATAAATGTGGTCTACATGAGTCAGTGGACGAAATACCAAAAATCGCACGAATACATTTCTTCTGAGCTTTGAAAACCATATCTCTGTTCGAGGAGTTACCCCAGAATATAATCCCATATTTTAGAGTGGAAGATACATAAGCATGATATGCTGTAAGAACAGCAGGGCGATTTACTATTTTACTTAAGTTATACAAAGCATAAGAGTACCTGTTAAGCTTCTTACAAATTATTTCAGTTTGATTACTCCATGTCAGCTTACTGTCTATACTTAAACCTAAAAATTTCGTTACGTCAGTTTTGTCAATAATTACTTTTTGATAATAGTTTGTTTGCACACTAAAGTCCTCATTAAGCCCCGATGCAAAAAGAGGAGTGTTATAAGTTTGACCGCTGTGTGTCTGTCTGTCTGTTTGTGGCACCGTAGCTCTTAAACGGGTGAACCGATTTGAATTTGGTTTTTTATTTGAAAGCAGGGTTTTTAGCGATGGTTCTTAGACATGTTTTATCAAAATCGATTCAGCCGTTTTTGAGATATTGAGCTTTGAAGTGACAAAGTCGGGGGTTTTCCAACTTTTTGTTGGTTAGGTTAAGTTATATATACACATAGAAGAGGAGCAAAGAGAAACTCACGTCTTAAATCGAGTTTAGCTCGACATGTTTCGAGCTAATCCGTAGCCCTTCGTCTTCGGAGCAACGCGACTCAGCGGCTGCTGCAACACGCGCACTGCGCGCCGCCGCTCTGCTCGCGCGACTACCCGGGACGTGAGTTATCCAGGTCAATATATTTAATATGAGTGAGTCTCACGGTAGTTTCATGTTCAAAAAAATAATGAATTTAAAAAACCCGACTGATACTAACAAGAGGAAAACAAGTCTAGTGGACTAGAATTTTGTTAAGTAGCTAACTTAAAGTTCAACAGTCGGGACCCATTAGGTAATAATTTTTGAGCGTCACTATTTAAATGGGTCCCGACTGTTGAACTTTAAGTTAGCTATTTAACGAAGTTCTAGCCCACTAGACTTGTTTTCTTCTTTTTAGTATAAGTCGGGATTTTTGATTTTTTTAAATTTATTATTTTATTTCCCACTTTTCTGTGAAAATGGTATATCAAAAAGATTATAAACTATATATATATATATTAAGAATGGGCTAATTATAAGCTTTCATTTTATTCCCCACTCGATAGGTTTGAATAAAAATCATTTTTTGAATACTTACTATTTGGTGCCAAAAATCCGCCATTTTGATTTTTCAAGAATTTCATGTACCCAGTGTCACTCGCGTCATCATGACGAATCCAATGACGTATCATTTATCTAAATCGGTTCAGCCATTGAGTAGTTACGAGAGGACATAGGAATAGACATACATACATACATACGCGCCAAACACATAACCCTCCTTCTTCGCAGTCGGGTAAAAAGAAGCAAAGAGGTTACTTTTTACCACTAGCCGCTCACTCGCTTTCTGCATGTAAGTACCTATAGTTCATTTTAGTGCTGTCGTATCACCGCATTATTCCACTTGAATCTTTGCAGAGCTCCGAACCAAGGTGAGAGCTTTTGGTCTATTTTAAATTCCTTTTCGGCAACAGCAGGTTTTAAATTGACTATTTACATGCCATACCGAGGCATTTTCTTGCTGAATCGACTCCGCTGAATCAAAGATTGCGTCGCCAAGCCCTCTCCTTCCCCTTTTACCTCTCCTTATTTAAAGTAACCGTTACTGGTTTTTTTTTTATGATAAAATATTCTAGATATTTTAATTAAACTTGATTTCGTTGAGGTAATTCTGCTGGTAATAATCTAACCTAACCAATTTAGAAAAAAAACTCATAGTCGTTTTTAATTAATTATGATTAATTTATTTGAATTGTTTGACTTTGTACATCGATAGATTATGTTTGATTTGATATGTTAAAATATAATGCAATACTAACCCTTAACAAATAAGACTTATATATTATTACTAACAAACAATGGATCCTGGTCTGCAATAAAGCATTTTTACTAGCTTTTATTTAGTTTTACCTGTCCCGTTGTCTGTCTGTCTGTAATTAAAGCTTGCAAATTTAATTCTAGCAACTTCCAGAAGTTGGATTAACTTGAAATTTGGTTTACTTATCTAAATTGCGTGACAATACAATAATCTGGTAGTGACATGCTCGTAGTCCGGCCAGGAATGTCTTCACAGGACGGAACTCTTCAACGGTTAATGGCATCGACTTGAAATTTGGTATGCAAATGTAGTTTGGGTGACAATACAAGTACAGGCAACAAAAAGTACAGTCAGCAAAAAAGCTTGTATTAAAAATGACATTTTTACCAAAAACTTATTTTAATTTCCAAATCAACCGATTTTAATGTAACATAGCTACGAACCACTGCAAATAAACTTACTTTGACGTAAAAAAGCCCGCATTGGAATCAACCAATCCGTTTGATGTTATTTTACCAGACAGACATTGGCGCCAAACGTAAAACCCCTTTTTTACGTCGGGGGTTAAAAACAGAAATTGCATATCGCTTCTAACGGTCCTTATTCATCAATTAACAGGGATTGCTATCCAAATTGCGGAGTAGTTTTGCGGAGGCATAACTCAGCGGTGAACAGATTGATCGGACCTAAAACTATAGTCCCAACACGTTTATAGCCTAATGACTGTCTGTCAGCCTCAAAACCGCAAACACAGTGAACATAATAGGAACAGTACAATATTCGTATTTTGGGGCGCCGGCTTAAGAGAAGTCTCTTCGTTCCATTCTCCAAACAAACGTAGTCCCGGTCTCATTTGAAAACTAGGCAACAGAAATAGATGACATTTTGTAACTATGGACTAGACGTACATAATTATCTATGCCTGTGGTTTTTCAGATTTTCATATAAATGTGTAATATCAGAATTACAGGAGCTCAAAAGTCGACAAAAAAAGATGACAACTTTGCACGAGAATTACAGACTAATAAAGCATTTTTACAAAAATCGAAAAACCACAGGGATAGAAAATATAATGACTATCTTAATTGTAAAATATCATTTATTTCTGTGCTATACTTTTTGTATAATATGAGGACAACGAAACCCAAAATTCGACCGCACAAATCTTGAAAAGCCTACAGCTATGTCGATATAAATTACGGACGTTGTTGCGAAATGCATGGGGGGACGGCTGCGAGCGCTTATGTCACGAGCGATAAAGACAGCAATATCCCAAACGAATACCTAACGCGGCCGCGCGGCCGGCAGGGAAACTTCTCTTAAGAAGTCTCGTTCTCTTCCCGTGGGTGCCGTAGAAACCAGCTGAGGGATAAAAAAGCGCTTCATTTACCTCGCCTGGCTCCGCTCAGCTGTTTCCGCCAGAGATGTGCTGTGCGAAGATGCGTTAACAAAGCGTTTCTATTGATTCATGAAGAACACATTCCTCACAACACATCCCGCACATTGGTGTGTAGCGTCCAGATAAACCATTACCCCGCTAGCCGCAGTCGGTTCCACGTGTTGGCAATACTGTAAACATCTGCACACCGGCGCGTGGAACTGCGCGGCGTATTCGAGCTCATTTGAATTGCCCAGAAGGCCAGTCGAGAAGCGGAGCGACATTCCTTCCGGCGACGCGGTCCTGAACAGAACTTTATCCATTACATACATTTTCCCAGTTTAATATTTCATTGTAAATACTTTCCTTTTTGATATTCTTTATTATACGTTCGTGTGCCCCTAAATTCCTTTTCATTTAATCATCGAAGCCTCAGAGGCGCACCTACAGGTGGAAACACTGCTTAACACCAGAAGATGGGCAGCAGATTCTTCTCGGCTTCTTCG
Organism: Choristoneura fumiferana; assembly: GCF_025370935.1. Taxonomy (NCBI): domain Eukaryota; kingdom Metazoa; phylum Arthropoda; class Insecta; order Lepidoptera; family Tortricidae; genus Choristoneura; species Choristoneura fumiferana. Next base: position 2,489,199 of record NC_133493.1, read on the forward strand.
ACTATACTGCGCTCGCCAACCCGCTTGCCAAGCGTAGCGAGTATTGGCAACGCCCCTCATAAACCACAAAATGAAAACCAAGGAAACTGGAGGTCTATGGAGGATTATCTCCAACAGCGGACGTCCTACGGCTGATATGATGACGATATGATACTGTTAAGTTTTTTCTTCTGTGTTTCCAGCTTGAGCATAACAAATTACCTCAAGCCGATTTATCTCGGAAACAAAGGAATATTAATGGACGCTTTTCATAGAGCACAATGATTCCGCCCGGCGGTACATGGTAAGTGTTAGATTTAGGTTTCAAAGGTTTCTAGGACATTGTGGCATGGGACGGATTCATTATTCTACTTTTTCTGAAAAGAAAGTACTTACGGAGTTTCCCTTGACTTAGATAAGCTAGACGAATAGTGTACCTATACCCACTAGATTTTTTCAACCTACATATTTTTTATCGTATTCATAGTTTACTATGCGTACAAATATGCGTATAAAGTACTATGCTTTTAGTACAAGCAAGCAATTTCTTGATAATTTATCTGGACTAATTACCATTATTATTTTATTTAGTGACCGAGCTGTGCTTGGAGTTTCTTTGCGCGATAGAATCCAGAATGCAGAAATTCGCCAAAGAACTAAAGTCACCGATGTACCTTGAAAAATATTCAAGTTCCACATAACTCGAAGAACAGATAACCGTTGGGGGAGAAAAGTCATCGAGCGGCAATCAAGAACCGGAAGACGAAGCGTTGGCAGGCAGGCCCACTAGGAGGACTGATGGCATTGTGAAGTTGCAGGCAACCGGTGGATGCAAGCGGTGAGTTTTCGTTCATTGTAGCGTTCTGACTACAGTAGTGTGCGTGTTGCGGCAGCCGCCGAGTCGCGTGCTCCTGAGAAGAAGGGCTACGAAATAGCCCGAAACATGTCGAGCGAAACTCGGTTTAAGACGTGAGTTATCCGTTACAATATATATGTAATATTTCAAAACTATCAATATATTATTACATATGATTAAAAATATATTTTAAATTAATAGTTTATTACCTGTTATACCGGGATCGATGACAATTTTTTCGATTAATCACCTAAAACGTAAAACAAATATTCAAAGTCAAAGTCAGCGATTATACACAAACGCCAAGAACAGAAAAACAACGCGGGAATATCAAATTCCGAGTGCTTATTAGAGCTTAGGTTGCATGTGAGAATAATGGGAGGATAAAGATATTGCCCATTGATTAGTACCCTTACCGCAAGTGTTTGCTTTTTTTTACCTGTCGTGCATTTTGTGGAATTGATTTATAGCCGCGTAGATCGAACAAAACCCTAGAAGCATTGTGATATATAGAGAGCCTTAAATTTTGAGAGGCTTGCGTGATTCCAGATCCAGCGGCTGTTTATCTCCAAAATCCTCGAAATTTTAAAATTGTACTGCTCAACAACGCCGAGAAGCTGAAATTTATGAATCGCAAGGATTAAGAGGGATTATGCAAAAATGTTTTTCAATTTCCTGAAAAAAAAAACTCATTGTTAGGGACTGGACAGATTTTGAAAGCTTTGGCTTTTAGTCAATTCCGGGAGCAATTAAAAGTTTTTTTTTTCGGGTACTTTTTGCAAATGTTACGATTCTGATCGCTTAATTTGGCACTGAGGGATATTCGATTTATTTAAAAAGTCAGTTTTTTTTCATTCATTCATCCCAGCCTATATACGTCCCACTGCTGGGCACAGGCCTCCTCTCAGAACAAGAGGGCTTGGGCCATAGTTCCCACGCGGGCCTAGTGCGGATTGGGAACTTCGCACGCACCATTGAATCGCTTCGCAGATTTGTGCAGGTTTCGTCACGATGTTTTCCTTCACCGCAAAGCTCGTGGTAAATTTCAAATGTACATGCATGCACACCCACACACACATGAATTTCGAAAAACTCAGAGATGCGAGCCGGGGTTCAAACCCACGAACATCTGCTTGAGAGGCGATAGGTCAAACCACTAGACCACCACGGCTTCCACTAGGCCACCACGGCTTCCACTAGGCCACCACGGCTTACGCAGATAATTAAGCTTAGGGAAAGTACTTTTAACTTCAAAATATAAATCATCATTTAGTAGTTATCATCGGATGACCTGGTTAAACCAAGCCAAGGGCAGGCCCTTCCAACTGAAGCTACAAGAGGTCTATGGGGGAAGCCTATGTCTAACTGTCTAGAAGTCTAGCTGTATGTCTTTAAACGCAAAAGCAATAGTAGACCACGTAGATTATGTAAATTAAATTTTGACCTTCAATTACTAGGATCTAAGAAATACATACATTTTAAAAGGAGTCCTGAATTTAAAATTTATAATTATTTAAATGAGGACATAAAACGATGTAATAATATTAGTGAATTTTGTAGAAAATTCAAATCCTTCTTGATTATTCGACCATTTTATAATTTGAATGAGTATTTTGATAAAGTATTTTAATTTATTTAATGAAGTATTGCTTTTAAATTAGATTATTAATTTGCGATTAGGTTAAGATTATGCATGCCTGATTGGGGCACAACAAACATGAAATGTAGGTACCTATGTTTATTACTTCTGACATATTGTGTAATATTTGTAACACCTGTGTATGTTCCTGCGAAATAAATACTTTAATTTCATTTCAATTTCATTAACAGTCGACGTCCTACGGTCATCCGTCCATCTTGCTTGTTGGTGGACGTCCTACGCTGCGTTTGCCAATCCGCAGTCTCCATTTGTTGACTTATCGGCCCGAGCAAACGAGCTAATTCGCCACTATATCGAGACCCACGTTCTTCCACAGATCACCTCATTTCTGATTTGTTTCCGTATATAAATAAACCCCGAGCATTCTAAAATCAAGACAGCTTCATCATATGCAATCCCACAGACGCGAGAAATCTTTTCTGCTCAAACAACTCCAAGGTCACAGCCCAAACCACAAACCACAGATATATCACAAGGCAGACCTTAATAAAAATAAAAGTTGACATTACAAATGACCACAATCTCAGATGGGTGCGGCAGCCCTTATTTTGCGATATTAAATTGTATGGGCCCATCATAAGTTGAGATTAGTCTGAAATACTGCGCCGGCTTTTCGGGGCTCCTTAATATACTGTTGTTCTTGGAGCAAGTTCAATTGCCGTGAGGGCCCGATGTTCTAGAAAGGTAAAAAGAAAGATTTGGGGGAGTGTGTCAAAATACATAAAGTTTGAAGAAACTAATGGACAATAATACGTAATCGTTTGGTATAGTTATCGTTTTTGATAAAACCATAGTAAGATATCGAAAATACAAACTGAGACATGGAAGCACAGAAAAACCAGAAAAACAGACCAGCGCTGGGAATCGAACCCAGGTCCTCAGCAATCCGTGCTGCGTGCTATAACCCCTACACCACCGCTGGACAGGAATCTAGACACGAATTTTTCCTATGCATACATATCTCAGGTTGCTTATTTCTACTACGCTATTTATGCAGCAGCACTAGCGACATCTATGTTCCGCTCTCATCGAGAGACGTCACACTCTTTCGGAACCAACCGCTCACCCAGACAAGAGATGTCGCTACTAAGCAATCAAATTATGATTGGTTTTTTTGGAGTCTTTTTGTAACCATATCGATATGGTTTCACGGGATACCCGTAAAAGTAACAAATTTGGAGTTGAAATTAAAAATACAAAAAGACTCCAAAAAACCAACCATAGTAAGATACTTTCTAAAGCGGCATGCGAACTAATAAATCAAAATAATACTCTACTACTACATACTAAATTTGACACTTTAAATTTATAAATAAAATATATTTTCTCAGGTGGCATGCAGGGTTTCCACCATGAATGGCCAGGGTAAAGCATTAGCGGAAATAGCTGCCTGCCTTTTTGTGCCTAGACGCTACGGGTCTAGTGTTCCCATCTCAAACGGTACAAATACTATGTGACTTTGCCCTATACAGGGCCTTATTCCCTATACATAACCATCTTACATAACTATCACTAGAAGGGGTCAAATATTTCCAATTTTAAACAGATTTTGGTAATGTATGTGGTCAGTTTTACTGTCAATCTATGTTCCTTCTGAAAAACTAGGTACGACGACAAGTGAAAATCTTAATTTTGCTGTCTGTCTTTGTCAGTAAAGATCTAAAATAACACTGCGTAGTACCTACATGTCGCTTCAGAGAGATGCTTTGCTAACTTTACATATAGATACCTACAATTTAAGGGACCATGGGCAACTTTGTATGGGAAGTGTACCAAAAACCAACAGAGCTGAGAATTATGTCATTAAATAGGTATCTTTACGTGTACTTCATTTCATTCTATGAGCACCAAGTTCAATTCCATTGCAAAGCTGAGATATTCAAGTTTTATTCAGAGTAAATATCTATGAGAAACTGTGTTTTATACCTGGAAAGTTCTCCTTATAATGGCTTTAAAAATCCTGGAGGATAATACATACATACATATAATCACGCCTCTTTCCCGTAGGGGTAGGCAGAGACCACATCTTTCCACTTGCTACGATCCTTACATGGAGGATAATTAAGACAGATTTACTCGTGCACAAGTTGTGTAAAATAAAAATAACATTGTTCTCTAAGATTTCATACAAGCAAAGGTTTTATATAAGGTGTTCTACCAATATTCTCCAAGAAAACATAGTTTCTCATAGATATTTACTCCGACTAAAATATGTATATCTCAGTTATGCAATGGAGTTCAACTTTGTGCCCATAGAGCGAAATAAAGTAGATAAGCAGACCTTTTTAGGGACCTACCTCTCAGCTCTGTTGGTTTTTGGTCCATTTTGATGCATGGTCCTCTGTAGGGAGCCGTCGATTTATTTTTTATTTTTGACTGGAGGCAAAGCTGCTTAAATCCAGTGATTGATAAAAGATAAAATGAAATAGTCTTTATTGCTCCCATTTTGAAACCAAATACTACAAAGAGAAGGCAGAAACTTCTTGTAAAGACTTGAAGCTTAAACCTAACAAATTGACTTGAAAAAAACGAAGGATGAGAGAGAAAAATCAAGTAATGAATGGCTACCCGTCAACCTCGTTTTTCTTTACACTGATCTTAGCAACAGCAGGCAAGAAGAGAATTTAATAGAGCTTAATTTCTTTGTTAGCCTATTAAATTGTCCCTTAGGACTCAAGAGTTGCTCAAAGAGCTATGGAGAGAGCTATGCTTGGGGTTTCTGTACGGGATCCAATCAGAAATGAGGAGATACGTAGAAGAACAAGGGTCACCGACATAGCCAAGTGAATCAGCTCATTGAAGTGGCAATGGGTAGGCCATATTAGCACGGCGAACAAATAGCAGTTGAGATCGGAAAGTTCTGGAGGTCGCGGATTGGCATGCGCAGCGTAGGACGTCCAACAACGAGATGGATGTACCTATGACCTGGTTAAAGTTGAAAGCTCACGGTGGATACAGGCCGCTTCCAACCGAAGTAACTAGAAGTCTACAGGAGAAGCCTATATCCAACAAAGGATGTCCTTGACGAAAAAAAAACTTAAAGTAGAAAAAAAAATGAAGTTGTTATTGTAGTAAAAATGGTGCTTCTGTATCTTTATCCGTTTTGTTCAATTCGCGGAAGTAAATTGTTTAAACTGAAGCGACAGCGCGTTTGAATGACATTTTAGATGTGCCCCCGGGCTGCACGGATTTCACAAGGGAGCAATTTGGATGAAGTTCATGATGAAACGGTTCAAAACAAACAATGGTATAAACTTGAGCTTTTGTACTGGAAATCATAGGTGCGCACACACTGTGCAGAATTTTGGCTTAATTTAGGTTTTAAATCTTAGAAGCTTCATCCGTATTAAACTACCTACGTTGTTTTGTTACTCATAGTGCTAGTTTTGTTTGTTTGTTAGTAATGAGTAGGTTTGTTGTTTATAGGCAAAATCATGACAAATATATGCATTTTGTCTTAAGGTGGCAATGAGAAGACCTTTTTGCCACTGATAATTAGGTCGGTTTAAAGCAATTACCGTATCGGGCAACCTGATTAATTTCGCAACTTTTCATTTCCCAACTGTTTAATATTTCTGTAAATATTTCAGGATTTTTATAAATTAACGTAACCTAACCCAAAGGATTTTCACGATGGCCCCAGTTGTTAGACTCAAACAACAACAAACAACTGGTAGCATGGTGTACGGTTGTGTCACTCTGAAGATGAGCTCTGGTTGAGTTCGAAACGCGTCAGTGTAGTGTGGTGGTGGTGATAGATGGTTTGTGTGATTTGTGTGTGTTCTTACAGTGTGGAGGTGGAGGAACTGCATGAACACTCATATTTTGCATAAGCTTAGCTATCGTAAGGTCGCGGCTGAGCAAGGAAATTCTTTTAGTTCATTCAGTAGTATTTACGTGAAAGAATAACAAACGTAAATATACACAGATCCATAAAAACTTTCGTGATTATATATTGTTAATATTTATTAATAGGAATTATGATGAATACGTAATCATACTTGTTTTACGTAGCACACTACACTACAGCATGACCTGTTAATGAGCAGTGACCGAATGAATGAGCAAGTGAACCGAACGGATGAGAACGTTTCCGTTGGCTCTAATTAATTGAGATGGCACGCGAGTCTAGCTAAAACTCGGCTTGTTTCAAACTTAAGAAGATATAGACATACCTAAGAAGATAAATAAGAAGATAGAAGATAGTAGATAAGATTTTTTTATTTGGTCATATGTGTGGCATCGGGCATCGAGAGTTTCATACGGAATTGCAGGTATCTATGACTATTCAGTGTTAGAGCCTCTCTACTACGCAAAATGTGAGTGAAATCAAATCTCAAGTTTCATACCACAGTTTGAAGGAGAACCTGAAGTACTCAAAATAGGTTTTCGGTAACGGCAATTTGTATGGAAACATCTTTTTTGTTGACTGTATATTTTGGTGAGAAGATTAGCCATGATTGATAATTAAGTAGAAAAACAAGTTTTAATATTTTTTCTGATGATTGTATTTTACATGCATTATTGTCCAATTTAGATATCCTAACCAAGTTCCAATTAAATCTCATTAAACGCTGACGAGTTCCGTCCTGCGGAGATGATCCTGGGTGAACTACAAGGATTTCTATTACCAGAAATTTCTACTGTCATCCAATTTACATTATTTAGATCGAATTTCCAACCGCAGATTAGGTCAAATTTAACTTGCAAGATTTAACCCGAAAGAACATACCGTAAGGTCGGGGTACTTTCACCCATTGGAGGGTTACTTTGGCCCACATGAACACCACACAAACAAGTATAATAAAACGGAAATTAAAAACTTAAAAACGTGATCGATCAATTAACAGGTTGCAGGTGGTAGGACCTTGTGCAAAGTCCGCCCGGATTGATACCACCATCTTGCTCGCTAATCCTGCTGTGAAGCAGCAATGCTTGCACTGTTGTGTTTCGGAGTGGAGAGTAAGACAGCCCGTGAAATTATTGGCACTTGAGTTATCCCATCTTAGGCCTCTAGGTTGGCAACGCATCTGCAATCCCCTGGTGTTGCAGGTGTCTATGGGCGGTGGTGATCTCTTACCGTCAGGAGACCCACTTTCTCGTTTGCCATCATTATAGAATAAAAAAATAACATCAAGAATATGGCATAGAGTCATATTCTCGACAGTCAACAAGATTAGTCATAACCTACGAGTAACTTAGAAAAGTTGTATACACCCGAACATAGTAATTTCACAGGTGCCGTGCGTTCAAAATGTTTGAATAATTATGACAGCGGCACTCAGCGAAGTTCCGAAAACGCATATATGCGTCGGTGGCAGTGAACGCGGTAATACCTCAACAACTTGCTTTAACGTAAAACAATCGCATTGAAATCGGTCCATAGGCATATCGTGAAATGGCGCCATTTCATGAATTGGCTAAAGGACATCCGTCATATCGTTCAAAACTCACTGTTTAACGATTCGCCTGGTGAGGTTTAGGCAGATCATGAAATTCCTAGGCATATCATGAAACGCCGCCATTCATGATTTGGCCAGTTTAGGCAGATCATGAAATTTCTAGGCATATCATGAAACGCCGCCATATCGGTTCTAGCACTTCGCCGGCCCCTACTGCGGCAAGCTCGCTTCGCTCGCTCGGCTCGTGCGTTGTGGTCACAATTCATCCTCGCTTCTCCTCGCTTCGCTCGTCGTACTTAAATTTTTTTTTCGGCATATCACGATGTGCTCGGTATAGAGCTAGGAATATCGACGAATGCGTTGCTCTAATCGATGATGCCTGGCCAACTTTTAGGTATATCATGAATGGCGCCATTTCACGATATGCCTAGGAATTTCATGATCTGGCGGACTTTACTATCGGCCGCCTACATTTAGATTTCTATGGTACTGCATGCACTGGATCGGCATTTCCGCACCATAGAAATCTATACAAAGCAACAAATCCGATTCCGATGCAGTGCACGCGCAGCTTTAGAGTCGGGGGTTAAAAATAGTCGCCACCAAGGAAGCAGTTTCGCTCAACTTTCTTCTCTGAAGCTTCTAAGCTCTGTAAGCTCTTAAATAACGCGAGTCGGGCGTTTCCGGCATAAATTTGTGTTTCCGGTCTCTGCCTCTATTCCTGCGGGCACTCGCTAATATTTCAGTGACGTTACTTCCGGAATTTACGCTAATGTAAGGACTAGGTTAACAAATTGTAGGCTCAGGTTACAAGTTCAGTTAATGGAGTACTTTAGTACTTTAGTTTTTAAAGATAGATTCTTAGTAGGCTTGTATACATGTTATCACCATCATATATTAGCCGTATGACGTCTAATATTGGGCATAGGCCTCCCCCATAGACCTCCAGTTGCTTTGGTTGGAAGGGGAATGCATCCACCGTGACAGCCGGCTCTAACTAGAGGGATTTCGCATACAAAAACTGTCATTTGATTGCGATCGCGCAGGTCACAAAAATTAGGCAATACAGCCTCATGTTAAAGATCTATTCCTTCCTTTTGCTCTTACAATGAGTACCATGTCTCGAGAGAGCAATGCAACCGAATCACTCCGAACTACTCCGAATAGCTCCGAGTGACTGGTCTGCCAAACGCCAACCGAATCAAACCGAATAGTGTGGAGTTAGTGGATTGGACTTAGTGAACGATTCCTTGAACTTACTAGTTTCAGTGTGTGATAGCAAAAAGAATCGGAACGGTTATTGAAATGAGAGTAAACCATGCTCTCTCTCTCTCTCTCTCTCTCTCTCGCTCCCTCTCTCTTTACGTACACTAAGTGTAGGTGCTAAAGGTAAGGAATTAATAGATCGAACTAGTACATTTCCACTATTGTACTAGTTGGGAGCGATCCTTTTAATTAGTGAACGAGCACACATAACTCTAATTTATTAATCCTCTACCCTTCCACTTCTACTCGTAATCTAAGAATTTAGTGAACGAGCAAACAACTAGGTGTGGGTTGTTAAATGATTTGAGCAAAACGAAACGAAACTGGTGACAAGAATCATATATGTTCATCATCATCCCAGCCTATATACGTCCCACTGCTGGGCACAGGCCTCCTCTCAGAACAAGAGGGCTTGAGCCGTAGTTCCCACGCGGGCCCAGTGCGGATTGGAAACTTCACACGCACCATTGAATTGCTTCGCAGGTTTGTGCAGGTTTCCTCACGATGTTTTCCTTCACCGCAAAGCTCGTGGTAAATTTCAAATGTAATTCCGCACATGAATTTCGAAAAACTCAGAGGTGCGAGCCGGGGTTTGAACCCACGACCCTCTGCTTGAGAGGCGATAGATCAAACCACTAGGCCACCACAGCTCCTCAAACCACTAGGCCACCACAGCTTCTCAAACCACTAGGCCACCACAGCTCCAGAATCATGTTACTGGTTACTAAAACCAGCGATTTTAGTAACCAGTTTCTTTCACTGCCTGCAGTGACGCGTTTTGAGACAGAAACTAGTATTTAACTTAATTTGTTACAAGCTATTGAGCTATGACATTATTTATCACAAGCATCGTTTTTCGGTGTAATGTCACTAATTTCATAATCTAAGAATCGTTTCTTTGACGTTGTATAAAGTTAAGGTTATAATTTTTACTCTATGCTACTCCTGACGTCTGTAACGTTGAGACGAAAATCGCATCACCACAAAAATAGCTCGTTACAAAAATCACCACCAGTTACTGTATACGGTGACGTGAAATAACGTCCACCTCTACACACAACTCTAATTTATACACTCTATCCTTCTACTTCTACTCGTAACCAAAGAGTATTAATACCTATCATACTCTAGATAGTACAGAGAAACTAGCTATCTAAGAATCTAACCTTCTCTATCACACCATTCTCTATCTCATCTCATGTGCAAGTACCTTACGGCAATTTTCCGCATGCTCAGTTCAGAATAACTCTCACTACTTATGCATTCTAGTTCAAACTTACGTTAGCAAGTTACGACGGCTGACAGCGCCATCTATCAGCAAACACTGTAACTAAACACACACGAGAATCTGTGGGGGGCTACTACGAAGTTCGAAAATCGAAGTTCGTATTGTGCCGTCCTTCTCACTCTCGTATTAAATAATATTAGCATCAGCGGGATGGCAACATACGAAGTTCGAATTTTCGTAACATAGGGCCTGCGCTTCGTCCAACAGTTTTAATAAATCCTTCCCTTCTCACCCTCGCAACCGCCTCGCCCGCAACCTGCGAGTTCCATTTTCAACATATTTAAATCTCTTTTACCCAAAGACGTCTCGTTTTTCAACTTGACCTTTGGTGCAAGTTATAAGATAGTGCGGAATTTTAATTGGTAGTAATCTAATACCTATACATTATGCTTACTAATGTGAATGCGAAAGTAACCGTCTGTCAGTCTGTTACCTCTTCATGCTTCAATCACCGAACCGTGTTTTATGAAAATCCTTGTTTCCCGTACATAATTATCTTACATAACCAGCACTGTCAGGGACGAAATTATTTTCGAACTTAATTGGATCATGGCGCTTCGCCGGCCGCAACCGCAGCGTACTCGCTTCGCTCGCTAGACTCGCGCATTGGGATCGAAATTGTACCAAAAACTTCTCTTCGCTTTGCTCGTCGTCCAACCTAAATTGACAGTAAAACTGATTAATTACTTACATTACCAAAATCTCTTTGAAGTATGAATATTTGCGTCCTATCAGTGCTAGTTATGTAAGATGGTAATACATGTTGGTCAAGGAAGAGCAGTGCAGTGAGGTTTTTTAGCCGGATGAGAGTCCGGCATTGTCTGAGCGCTCTCTTTTCATTCGTCCATAATGGATTTTTCCCAAAAGCACGTCTCCATCTCCTATAACCTATAAAGCACCTCCTAATAAAGTTTAAAAACTAAAAATAAGTAAATAAAGCCAAGGACCTAGTGACTTTGACCCTTATGACGACTCAACTGGGTCAACAGAACCATCAACGGAAAATCTTGTGCTAAAACTGTTTTTACGACGACCGGATGGCCAAGTGGTTAGAGAACCTGACTACGAAGCTTGAGGTTCCGGGTTCGATTCCCGGCCGGGGCAGATATTTGTATGAATAATACGCATGTTTGTTCTCGGATCTTGGATGTTCAATATGTATTTATCTATATAAGTATGTTTATCCGTTGCCTAGTATACATAGTACAAGCTTTGCTTAGTTTGGGACTAGGTTAATTGGTGTGAAGTGTCCCATGATATTTATTATATATTTTATTTTTATTTTATAAAATAGTAACTTCGGAACCACGAGCTTAGTAGCAAAGTTCTTTGCTACCTCTAGGCTCCAGTCACCAACGCTTATGACTCCCGCCAACCCCCATATTTCCCACCAACTCCACGAAATTGGGAACCGTCGTTAATCACCGAATGCGACGTCGGGTCATGTTCTTCCGGTCCGCGATTAAGGCGCGAAAGCTTCCAAAGATAAGATAAGATGCGGCCGATGGGCTCGAGCCGAGTTTTAATTGGTAACGCTATGTTTACGTTTGTTTGCGATTGCTTCTGATTTTCAAGACTCTTTATTTTATTGTATTGAAATAAAGAAAAAAAAAACATTCCTTTTCATCCAAGTATTACACATTCCTGGCACCATTTTTTTTACGTGACATGATATCGCATGCTGATAACGAAAGGGACTCAACTCAAAAAAGCCTATTTTTTGGCAAAGCGAATATTTCAAACAAAGTATGAATAAAAAAGTTATTTTAGTATTAAGAATGGTGATTGTACAATTTCAGATTAAGGGGCTGTTTCACCATCCCTTGATTAGTGTTAACTGACGGTTAAATGTTATGCTGTCGCTATTTGTTTTGTTCGAATAGACGGAGACAGCATCATATTTAACCGTCAGTTAACACTAATCAATGGATGGTGAAACAACCTCTGTTTACGTAACTATAACTTCTCAACTGTCGTGATAACTCATAAAGAGTCAGTTCAGTTTTCACGATATTTAGGACTCCATAAATAAATAAAATAAATAAATAAATATCATGGGACACTTCACACCAATTGACCTAATCCCAAACTAAGCAAAGCTTGTACTATGGATACTAAACAACGGATAAACATACTTATATAGAAAAATAATACTTATTAAACATCCAAGACCCGAGAACATAACATTCCTATTATTCATACAAATATCTGCCCCGGCCAGGAATCGAACTCGGGACCTCAAGCTTCATAGTCAGGTTCTCTAACCACTTGGCCATTCGTTCGTCAACGGTATGTATGTATCTCTAAAACCGTGTTATTTTAGATAATGGATACAGAACCTTAAAAAGTAGAATTTTCGGTGTGGTGTCTGTCATTCGCTTGTTTTCCCACCCTATTTTATAATAATAATAATAATATCTTGGGACAAATTACACCAATTGACCTAGCCCCAAACTAAACCAAGCTTGTACTATGGGTGCTAAACAACGGATAGACATACATTATATAGATAAAGATATTTTAATTGACTTTGCCTTCCAACAACAAATAAACTCATCAGCACTTAATGGTAACCTAACAGTCTCACTAAATAACTTCCCGTGTGCTCCCAATGGCAAACACCCTGATTAAATATTACTCACTCACTTTCCAGTAACGTCTACAAGGCAAGAAACCTTGTTCCGAGTTCCGATAGGAAACTGGGAGAGAAACTTTGGAAAATACAACTTGTTCAACTTGTTAGAGCACGTTGAGAGCACCTTGATCAGTGTAACAGTTTCTTGGATTGTCTTTCAATTTTATGATTAGTTTAGGTACCTACTAAGAAAGTTATATGATTAAATTAGTAGTACAAAATGACTGGATACGCGTTATTCAACAAACACTTATATAATTTAGGTGTTATAGACAGTCCCCTGTGCAGAGCATGCATGGTGGAAGAAGAAACGGCCACACACATTGTGCTGGAGTGCACGGGCGTGGCGAACTACAGGGCACTACACCTCGGATCACCGGGGTCGCTCCAGGAAGTCGTCGGCAACATTAAGGGTCTGCTAGGCTTCCTCCAGGAGCTAGGCTGGCACGAACAGTGCCTATAGCCAGCTACGCAAAATAGCACATAGACGTCGAGTTGCGGAAAACAGCCCGCTTATTTATACCTTATAGTTTAGTTTAGTTTAGTTTACTTATTCAATCAATACATCATTACATTATAATTTACATAAATGTCAGTTATAAGAATTTGTATTGAAGTCGTCAAAAGTAATATGATTAGTAATAATTATAAAAAATAAAATTCTAAGCATGTCATGTGAATGTAAACAATTAAAATTAGACTGGTTCTCCTCAAGGGATCGTCAGACTGAAAACACATTGAAATGTATATAAAGAATAAATGTCAAGGATATGTAAAGATTAATAATTGAGTAACAATTTGAATGTCAATGTAAAAACAATAAAATAAAAACAAGAAATAATAATAACAATTTAAACAATAAAATTATAATGTCAGATTCATAAATTCATTTACGGAATAAAACGCTTACCTTATAGCTAGTAAGTACAAAACCATCATATTATATTTTATCAGCCGTACGACGTCCACTGCTTCGGTTGGAAGCGGCTGCATGCACCGTGAACGCCTGGCTTTAGCCAGGTTATCCGTCCATCGCATTGGTGGACGTCCTACGCTGCGTTTATTGATCCGCGGTCTTCATTCGAAAACTTTTCGGTCTCAACTGGCCGTCTGTTCTCCGTGCTGTATGACCTGCCCATTGCCACTTCAACAAGCTAATTCGCTTGGCTATGTCGGTGATTCTCGGTCTTCTACTAATTTCCACATTTCTGATCCGATCCCATAGAGAAACCCCGAGCATAGCTCACTCCATAGCTCGCTGTGCAACTCTGAGCCTATTTTTTTTGTTTACCAGCTGATGAATTATGTAAAATAATAAATGGCATTTAAAAAAAATGAGATTTCCTAATAATATTTTGCGATCGCATTTTGTCGGAAAAGTTCATTTTTATCTTGCTTCCTCGGTTAGTTTCAGTAAACTTCAGTAAGCTTATTGAGAAAATCAAGATAAATACGGACTTTTTCGACAAAATCAGATGGAAAAGCTTTATTCAATAGATCTGTACATTACTTAAGACCTGACCTTGCCAAAGGCCCGAAACGTCGATACTCAAACGCTACAAACATTCAAAGGAAATCGTTACAAGTTATAACGTTTTAAACTTTCGTGATTCTCAATCATAGAAGTTGCTTAGGTACTGAGCCCAATTATAATTAAGAACTAAATATGAACAACCGTGAACACATTCTAAATATTCAAATTCAATTTCACGAACTCGGCAGAGCAAATTAACTCTTCGGCAAGTGGGTCGCACTTGCCCCCGAGTTCGTATTAAAATCGAATAAACATAATATCGTATTTTGACAATTTACCAGACAAGGGCTCGAGATTTCAGTGGGGATGAGAAGTGGAAAATGGTGGGTTAGGCCGGGAGTTGGGATGGTTTTATTGCTTTTATTTTGACTTGTTAAATGGGACAAATCTTGGCCGTCGAATTTAGCCCACTTTCTTTAATAGTTTTAATTTTCAAAGATCTATCAAAGAGACTCAGAGATACCACAGGAGACCGAAGAGCTGGCAGTTTCCTCGCTCAACGCATCAGTCTTGCGATCCAGCGGGGAAATGCTGCAGCATCTTTGTACCATGCCGCAGGGTCCATTTTTAGATTTAATATAATTTTAGTTTATTTAATTTTATTGTACATAATATACCTATTTTATAGTTGGACCTGTATTATTTTGGAATATAAATAAGTTAATAACTATTAGATCCACCAGTGGTAGTCACAAACTTTCATATTAATTTTTTAGTAGAATGTGTCAGCAAAAAGTACAGTCAGTGAAAAAAAAGTTGAAATTTATCATTTTCATTATTTAATAAAAACTTTTAGGGACTATACTATCTATTATAGACATAATATTCTAGGTCGACGTGTTCCTGCATCATCATCACGGGTATACCAGTGTCAAGCCCTGGACAAGGCTTGACAGAAATAAAATTTATGAAGGTAATTAATACTCTGAAATTAAGTTTACATTTTTGTGATCATTGAAGATTCAGATAACTGAAACCATCTGCTATAATGACATCTGCAATTTGAATGTACTGCGTGTAAATTTTATACGGGCGTATACTTTATCCACCTATAGTATCCAGTAATACGACTGATATAGGTTAATAATTTTGTTAAATAGTGTTATTAATTAGGTGTAACGATTTTTTAAAGTCCGACTGAGCAGCAATGTACGCAGTCCAACTTATTTTGACATAACAAGTAATTTACAGTTTGTTTACTTTATTTTTTGTAATATCTTTTAAAAACTGCCTTTTTCCCCATGATTTTGTCGATTAATAGGAACAATCAGGGCTTAATAACTTGACCAAAGAAAGATTTTTCAAGTAAATCGTTACTTGCAATGGAAATGCGTTAGTTCTTATGCCATTGCAACTCTTGAATCATTTACCTTGATATCTTACATTTTTCTATTCAACTACTTATCGTTTACACATCTTTAAACTTCACAGAAAGTGGTGATAGTACCTAAGATGCAGATTTCTGATAAATTAACGTAGTAAACTTTAAAACTAAAAACTGCATTTATCAACAACATCATTTAACGACTGACGTTGCTCGTCAGACACTTTTTAATATCTGTTTTTGATAAAATTATTGCTCTTCACCTTGAAGTGAATAAAAAGGTTTGATTACAATTAAAACTCAACCACAAAGAACAACGAAGAAATTTAGCAATTGACTTTGTAGAGAAATAAAAACTTTTTGATTTTTGCTCGATACAAGTTTTCAGTCTCTGGTATGACTGCTTTCCTGACATTATTTGTCATGTTGCCGTCAGTGATCAAAATTGTTGAAAATGCCGCGACCGTCGAATTTTCCTCCTAATGAACTCGCTGATATGGTTTTGATTTACGGTGAAGCTCAACAACGCGGCCAAAGGGCTTTAGAAATGTACAGAGAGCGTTTTCCTAACAGGCGAATTCCGCGAAATTCACGAGTAATCGTTAATGCTCTTCAGCGTATTCGCGATGGTGGATAGGTCGGTTTGGCCCTCGTCGGTGGCCTGCACGCTCCCCTGACTTGACACCATTGGACTTTTTCCTATGGGGGGCTGTGAAAAACGAGGTTTACTCACAACCAAGAACCAACAGTGGAACAATTAAAAGATAAAATAAGTGAAGTATTTGAAAGACTGCGAGGGATAAATATGAGAAGTGTCAGAGAGTCTATCCACCGTCGCTGCCTCACTTGCATCGAAGTGCACGGCCATCACGTAGAAAATTGGTATCTCAGGCGAAACAATCGGCGTGATTAGTTAAGATGCTTTTGTACCTACTTTATTAATAAAGTTATGAGTATAATTTTCAACTTTTATTGCATAATCATCACGTCGTTTTCCTCATGGGATGGCAGAGCATCGAATGTGCAATAATTACACATTAACAGCACGTTTGAAATTGATTTGTTACATTAATTAATAAAGCAAACTAATTTAAATACTGACATGACATGACACATCGGTACGTTAATTATTGTGGATGCAATACATTGCGTGCTTAATTATTATGTATGAAAAAAAAAGAAACCCAATTTCCTGAAGAAATTAATGTAAATAGGTTACCTAGGTCTAATACTAATCGCCATTACAATATACGCCCGTATAAAATTTACACGCTGTATAAAATTAATAATGTAATGATATATTCAAGCTAACTATTTTTAAACACGCAAAATAAAATAACTCTTTTGTCGTTATAAATTTAACATCTCATTACAATACCGTTCAATATGCAATCCCACGAATCCGTAGCAATATTTTTTAACTTTTAATTCAGCTTGCTTATTTTCAATTACTCTTTGTAAATACAAAAGAGGCGTTATCCATGGAACGAATACAAAGATTTTTTAAGTTCAATGCTAACTTAAAATTCAATTTTTAACTTTATTCACAAAAATATAAATTAATCGATAAAAATGCCTCCACCTCCCGCCAAAAAACGGAAAATAAGAATTTCAGGAAAGGTTTTTCCTTACATCGTTCCAAATCCACGTTAAACGGTTTAAACCTCCCCCCATTTATCGCGGGGGTGCCTGAATACCCAGGAAAGGGTAATGCTATGTGTCAGTGGATTCATTGAGCTTAATTCGAAAGAGATTAAGTGACGGTTTTGAATATAACGTTTCCGTTTTTTTTTGCAAAATAAAACTGTTTCCGAAAGAAATCCTCGAGCTGTCTTAAAGGTTGTAGGTTTATTTAGACTCGTACTCGTACTTACAATTCAAAGGTAAACGAGGGGTTTTAAAAGTTTAACACCAACATCTGTCTGTCCGTCTGTTAAGACCTTTTTCATCAGGAACGCATAAAGACTCAAGGTGAAGTCAATATCAAATACTCAAGTCTGCTACCCTTGGAGCATTAAAAAATTCAAGGTCAATGCAAACAACGGTGGAAACAAATGTTCATTTACTAGGTAAGTACCTTTAATTTTCATGCAACTTCGCCCGCGTGGAACTCGGTTATCGCGCTCCGTTCCCTCGGGAACTGAGCATTTGTCTGGGATAAAAAGTAGCCTATATCACTTTCGGGCCCATAAACTATCTCTATGCCAAAAAAAGACGGACAAACATACAAACACACAAACACTATTAAGATTATTATAATCTAGTTAAAACATAAATAAAACTAATTTAAAATTATTACTAATAGTAAAACGAACTAATAACTAAACTATAACTAGAAAAAAAATGTTAAAGTATCCCCCACGGCATGGACCCAAAGAAGCTGGCAGCATTTCCTCGCTGTACTTATAGGAATGCTGATACGTTTTGTTCATTTATTAATATAAAGGTGCCGCCAAACCGCTGCTTAAAAAACGGTGACGGTACGGAATCGCAGTGACGCATCGTATGCGCACCGTTTTTAGGGTTCCGGAGGCAAAACGGCAAAAACGGAACCCTTATAGTTTCGCCATGTCTGTCTGTCTGTCTGTCTGTCCGTCCGCGGCTTTGCTCAGGGACTATCAATGATAGAAATCTGTAATTTTGTACGAATATGTATGTAAACTGTGCCGACAAAATGGTACAATAAAAATTTTAAAAAAAAATGTTTTAGTGTACCTTCCGAGACGTAAAGTCGAGGTGATTTTTTTTTCTCATTCTTGCTTGTAGTGTGGGGTATCGTTGGATAGGTCTTTTAAAATCATTAGGGGGTTGCTAGAACGATTTTTCGATTCAGTGATTTGTTTGCAAAATATTCAACGTTAAAGTGCAAATTTTCATTAAAATCGAGCGTCACCTCCTCTAAAATCTAAACCGGTGGGTGGAAATATTTGAAAAAATCAGGATGGTAGTAAGTATATCAATCTTACAAGGAAAACTATAACGGCTAAGTTTGCTTGAGAATTATTAGTAGTTTAAGAGTAGATAGCAGCCTAAGGTATAAAATATACCTAAACTTGGAATATTCCGTACAAAATACGAAATCCTCAGAAAAATATTACTTGTTTTTTTCGTAATGGCTACGGAACCCTATTTTGGGCGTGTCCGACACGCTCTTGGCCGGTTTTTTTACATTCTTTCCACACTGCTGCTTAAAATACGCAAACGGTTCGGAATCGCAGTGACGTGACGTAAACGTCACGACTTTTGTTCGGTAAAGACCTGAAGTTTACGACACGTCACTGCGATTCCGTAGTTTAAGCAACGGTGTGGAGAGCATGCGATAAAAGCGGTGCGAATACGGCGCGTCACTGCGATTCCGTGCCGTCACCGTTTATTAAGCAGCGGTTTGGTCGCACCTTAAATCACAATACATATTTTAAAATAAATACTTGACTTTACTTTATAAACTTTCTGTTTGTGGGTGTTAGCACCTCATTGCCAAATCCTCATTAGGCAAAGAATCAACTTAATGCACTAGACTAAGGCATTGTTTACACTAGAGCATTGTTGGCATGCAAGCCTCGCATTGTTTCATACAAAATAATCCACATAAATAGTTCGCATCACCTGCTCCGGCTTAAGCCTTCGATAACTCAGTCGGGCAAAACGCTGGCGGTTAATTATGGGTGTTTATTACACCGTGACGTAATAGGTAATTAGTTTATTTATTGTAGATAATAAAAGCCGTGGTGGCTGAGTGGTTCCACCTATGGCCTCTCAAGCAGAGGATCGTGGGTTCAAACCCCGGCTCGCACCCATGGGTTTTTCAAAATTCACGTGAGAAATTACATTTGAAATTTACCACGAACTTTACGGTGAAGGAAAACTTGGTGAGGAAACCTGCAGAAACCTGCGAAGCAATTCAATGGTGTGAAGTTTCCAATCCGCACTGGGCACGCGTGGGAACTACGGTCCAAGGCCTCATTCTGAGAGGAGGCCTGTGCCCAGCAGTGGGACGTATATAGGCTAGGATGGGATGATTCTAGATATACACCGTGTTATTCTTGATTTCCGTTAACTATACATACATTCGGGCAATATACGGAATCCTACCTTCAGCACTTATTTTAAAATCCGGCTACTGTATACTGACGCGGGACAGCCAAATGGTTAGTGCCACTTTACCAAGTAAAGGGAGAAAGATCTTCGATTGGCGACCACAAACCGGTAGACTAAATGTTGGCAGGCCTTCCACTATTGTATTGACGGCAAAGCGGGAGTTGCGTAAAACCGGTGTATGCAATTGGCGCGTTTTCGTTCATTGTGGCATTCTAAGCCTTAGAATCTAAGGCATTGTTCAATTGTCTTCTGGCACACGATAAAAATGAGGGTGACATCTATTTGGCATATTTTGTAATGCCCGAAAATTATTACGCATAACAGGTTTCGCATAATTTATTTACACCGAATCTAAAAGTTAACGGCGGGGCTACGGCGACTTTATCACAGTGATGTCCCCGCATTATAAAAATACTACCACCCACTAGTTACTAGTTTCCAGAGAAGTAGATTAGATTAGTTTAGTGAGCTTAGGTAATAATAAACAGAGCAAAGTTGAGGAAAATCATCGTTTCTGTTGTAATATTAAACGATATTCATTTTATTATATCGGCAAATTACATTATGCGAAAGTAACTTTCTGCGTAACTAATTTCTGCGTAAGTCACTTTCTACCTAAACAATATTCGGAATCCGCATTCGGCTTAAATTGGTTATATGCGTAATGCAATTCAACGTAATATAATCATGCGAAAACAGATTATGCAAAATAGAATTATGACATAAAAGATATGCTTAAACAAGGGGAACCTAATGATGATGATGATTTACATTTTTATACGGATGACTTTACACCAAAAACAATCATCAATATAAATAATAAACAACACTGCGGTGTGATAGGCGTACACATAATCCTAGTTTTAACGCTCCTCTAATCCGCGGTTGGTACAGTGGGCCGCAAATTTATGTCTCGCCTTGGTTGTATGCAGGAGGCTATTCAATTAGGAATTTGGCGAGCCCAGCTAATTGGTAACAATTATAACCTAATTCTCTCTTCCAAGTGGCTACACTTCTAACAGAGTGCCCGTGATCGTCGTCCGTGGATCAAAAATGAAACTTGTTGACGACTTTCTTGGGGAAATCGTGTGGGGGTTTTCCCGTGTCTTTCACACATGCAGAGGCCCTATTACTATGAAGTGCAAAATTTGAACTTCGTATCTTGACGTCTCGCTGACGCTAATATTGTTCAATACGAGAGTGAGAGGGACGGTACGATGCAAACTTAATTGTGACAGATGACATTTCTCTCTGTTCGTTTTCCTACTATAGGTGTGATGCCGCAATAAAGTCGCTTTACAATAAGAACAAGCAAATTTAACTGGCCTCTGGCCTATATAAAATCAACACCTGGAACCTGGATTTCGTAGTTATCAATAGAGAGCGCTGCTTCCCTCTCTCACTTCAGATCCACTTTACCTTTTACGACACCCATGGGAAGAGATGGGTCCCTCCTATTCTATAACCATGTACACTCAAACCAACTGAATTGTGTCCCACTATGGAACCTTTTCGTAGAAAAACTCATAATGACATTGCATTGGTTAACAAGGTCATTATGACACTTACTGTGAGACTGTTCTACGGTGGGTCAGGATTCAAGTGGTTTGACTGTACGGTACTGAACACTAAGATGACATATTTAGCTAAATTGATACAAAATTAGTGAGTGCATTAAGCTCAAAATCACTTAGAGGGCTATACTCGGGGTTTCTCTGCAGGATAGAATCAGAAATGATGAAATCCGCAGTAGAACTAAGATTACCTACCGACATAGCTCGAAGAATTGCGAAACTGAAGTGGCAGTGGGCGGGGCACATTGCTCGCAGGACTGATGGCCGATGGGGTCTGAAGGTTCTCGAATGGTGTCCGCGGACCGGAAGACGAGCTGTCGGTAGGCCTCCAACAAGATGGAGCGATGACCTGGTCAAGATCGCGAGATCGACTTGGATGCGGAAAGCACAAGACCAGTCTGAGTGGAGAGCCTTGGGAAGGCCTATGTCCAGCGGTGGACGTCTTTCGGCTGACATGATGATG
Organism: Choristoneura fumiferana; assembly: GCF_025370935.1. NCBI lineage: Eukaryota > Metazoa > Arthropoda > Insecta > Lepidoptera > Tortricidae > Choristoneura > Choristoneura fumiferana. Next base: position 2,511,278 of record NC_133493.1, read on the forward strand.
ATGATAATCATGACATAAAATTATACCCATTGTTAAGGGGATCCCATGCCCCAATGACCTTCGATTTGAATTCCTTAGTTTTCTAATGTTTTTTGTAGCTTATTTTATTAACAACAACGGCTTAAAGCAATATAGTATTCCATATTTACTTCAAAGTTCATTGTTTTTGAGATATTTGGCATCAAAGTTGAACAATTTTAGGCCAAAAAACTGGTTTTCTGGCCATGACTTTTGTGTTAATTAGTTTGAAATGAAAGCCCTCGACCAGTTTTTAGAGACGTCAAAGACAAAACCAAATATGTAGATTTCGTATACATATGTTAGCTCTTTCACGTCAATACATTATACATAAACATCACGCCTGTATTCCAAATGGAGTAGGCAGAGCACACGAAACGTTACCGCTTCGGAGCCACTTTTAGCAATTTTAGGTTTTAAGTTGGACAAAAACGGTACAATAGTGACAGGTTGCTAGCCTGTCGCCTACGGGTATACCTTAACCTATATCCTCAGTCGCCTCTTACGACATCCACGGAAGAAATGGAGAGGTGTAATTCGAACCCGACACCACACGGGTACAAAGGTAAAACCTCGGGTAGCCCCTTAAGCAAATTAACTCGAGCGAGATCGACTAGATCTATTTCAAACCATCATCTTCATCATCACCAACGTCACCAGGTTAGACAGCTGCTAGTTTGCGCCTGCAGTAGCTCTGTCTACCCTAAATGAACACCCTGAAGTCTAGGGCCTAGACAATCGTCTTTATCATCATGATCATCATCTGAAAGACGTTAACTGTTGTCACAATGAACGACAACTTTTCAACTGCATAAGCAGCACCGGCCGGTTTTTTTATTTCTTGACGGAACTCTGCAAAGTAACGCTCGTATATGCAGCAATGAGGGCTATCGCGTATGAATTCGCCACTAGAGGCGCTAGTGTAGCGTGAGGTCTCAGAAATGTCAAATCTCATAGTTTTTGGGTGAGCTACGCGGGTTTATTTATAATTAGAATAATTTTGTGAATATTTTGCAATATCTGAAATTAATTATGGCAAATATGCGTTCCGGGGCAATGAATATCTGTGTTTTGAGACAGTTTTGTCTTTCGGAAACCTTTGTCTTCCCTTTTTTCCGAACAAAACGGGACTATGCAACACTGTGGCATGCTCGATATTTTATGGTACGGTTTTAAGGTGTATTAAATATGATTTTAATCTAAACTTTGTTTTCACGCCCGCAATAACAGACTTTGAAAGCCATACTTAAAAACCGGCAACGCACTTGTGACTCTTCTGGTGTTGCAGGTGTCCATGGGCGACGGTAATCGCTTACCATCAGGCGATCCGCCTGCTCGTTTGCCCCTATAACATAAAAAAAAAAAAAATACCTCACGCAACAGAGCGCCATCTAGTGAGACAAAAAACGATAGCCCTCATTACGAGTACTCGTATCTATCAACTATCGTCCAAGTTTTTTTTAAAGAGGGCTAAGTATTGCCATATTCAATAAATGAAACGTTATTTTATCACAAATATTTTCTTCGCATTTAACTGGAGGGTTGACGTCTGAGCTTACACCTCTCAGTTTTCCGGAATTTATGTGCCATATTTCACTTGGAAAATTATCAAGAGCTTTTCAGTGAAAGAAAACGTTTTATACCTAACCTAATCAACAAAAAGTTGGAAAACCCCCGACTTTGTCAATTCAAAATTCAATATCCAATAAACAAAAACCGCATTCAAATCGGTCCACCCGTTTAAGAGCTACGGTGCCACAGACAGACAGACAGACACACAGACATACAGACACACATAGCGGTCAAATTTATAACGCCCCTCTTTTTACGTCGGGGGTTAAAAAAACTGAGTCAGCCCTAAAGCAAAAGAAAGAAGTTAAACTAAAACTAAGTACCTGGAAATCTCGGTTTGAAATCACAGTGACTTCCTATTCAGCGAGTAAAGTACGTTCTTTTCATAAAATACTTCGTGTAATTGCTTCCAACTTATTTGACGCCTTATTACAGTAGTTCTAAACGTTTGGTCGAGATAATCTTTTGAAATATTAATTCTGGAATTTATACTGGAAATATTTATTTTTAACCCCCGACGACGCAAAAAGAGTGGTGTTATAAGTTTGATCGCTATGTGTGTATGTCTGTGTGTCGGTCTGTGGCACCGTAGCTCTTAAACGGGTGGACCGATTTGAATGCGGTTTTTTTTATTTGAAATAAGGATTTCAAATAAAAAAAAAGCTTAAGGTTTGCCAGAGAGCGATGGAGCGCAGCATACTAGGTGTAAAAAGGACAGATAGAATCCGAAACACTACGCTGCGCTCAAAAACACGTATAGCCGACGTTGGGAAAGATACTGCTAAGCTGAAGTGGGACTGGGCTGGACACGTCTGTCGCATGCACCCACAGAGGTGGGCTCACACAGTCACTTGGTGGGCACCGGAGGACGGCCGTCGACGGCGAGGTAGACCGAAAAGGAGTTGGCGGGGCGATTGGCCTGACATTGCGCTGAACCGGGAGGTGTGGAGATCAAGAGGAGAGGCCTTTGCCAGCAGTGGGACACTATTGTAGGCTAGTTAAAAAAAAGGATTTCTAGCGAAGGTTCATAGACAAATCGGTTTAGCTGTTTTTGAGATATTGAACTCTGAAGTGACAAAATCGGTGGTTTTCCAAATTATTGTTGGTTAGGTGATAAAAAGGGACTATTTAGGGGTTTCGTTTATGATTTAAATGTGTTAGTAACCCCCTACTCAAAATAGGCGTGTTATAAGATTAACTGTCTGTCTATGCATTGTAGCTCTCAAACCATCAAACCGATTTCCATGTGGGTTTTTTTAATGAAAACGAGTTTCCTTGTGGCGTTTCTTATGTATGTTTCATTGAAATCAATTTAGCCGTTTTAGAGGTATTAAACTTTAAAATTACAATGTCGGGGGTTTTTAACTGCTCTAAGTTGATTAGGTTATTACAGGTATAAAGAACGACGACTTTTTTCAAATTAAGTACCGACTTAACAGTTTGTCAATTACCGTCAAAACTATAACAAACGACGTCAATAATCTATCTTTAACGACGTCCTTTCATACAATAAAACAACCATTAATTGCTTATTTATTTAACCTAAAAACGTCACACGAGACGCCATTTTGATAAGACGCGATACTACATCGTTAAGTTGCAGTAAATCGAGTTAAAACAGTAGAATTATGTTGCTGTCATCAACCGCAAACTACAAGTGAACAGTGCCCTTAGTGTAAGTTTTCGGTTACAAAATAAGTATCGATTGCGTTCGCGTTAAAATCACAATTTGTATGGAAACACGAACATCGCAAACGTTCCGCTAGAGGCGCTGTTCGTGTCTCCATATAAATTGAGATTTTAACGCGAACGCGATCGAGACGTATTATGTAACCGAAAACTTACACTAAGGGTACTGAAACGATTAGTTTGCTCATCCGCGATCTTTATGACAGCTACGTTTATGCAATAATGTGAGTTCATGCAGTTCCTCCACCATCACACTGTAATAACCTAACCAACAAATAATTGGCAAACCCCCGAATTTGTCACTTCAAAGTACAATATCTCAAAAACAGCTAAACTGATTTTGATGAAACATGTCTAAGAATCATCGCTAGAAAACCTGATTTCGAATAAAAAAACGCATTCAAATCGGTCCACCCGTTTAAGAGCTACGGTGCCACAGACAGGCACACGATATAGCGGTCAAACTTATTACACCCCTCTTTTCGCGTCGGGGGTTAATAAAATAAGCTAACCAACAAACCCCTGACTTTGTCACTTCAAAGTTAAATATCTCAAAAACCGCTAAAATGATTTTGATGAAACATATCTAAGAACCATCGCTAGAAAACCTGATTTCAAATAAAAAACCGCATTCAAATCGGTCCACCCGTTTAAGAGCTACGGTGCCACAGACAGACATACAGACACATGTAGCGGTCAATTTTATAACACCCCTCTTTTTGCGTCGGAGGTTTAAAAATATTCTACTGTTTCAATAAAGTACACTGTTAATAATCGTCATTAATCATCGCTGCTATAGAGGCAGTGAGAAAACTTGTTGCTCGATTAATCTAAGATGTTTATTGCCCGTTGCGGTTTAAGTTTAATGTAGGCAACTTTAATTGAGCAAGTTAATAAACTGCAGGAGTTTTCAACTTCGATGTCTTGTGAAGTTGTGTTTTTAACTTAGTAGTATACGATCAGTGAATAATCTTCATATAAAATGCTAAGCTTGGATTTAGTCTATACTTCGATTACTTACCATAAAATGTGTAGAACCGTTATGTTTTCTGCTTTATGTCATCTTATAGAATGCAGTCATTCATCATCCTATAGCCATATATGTCCTACTGCTGGGCACAGTCCTCCCCTCAGAATGAAAGGGCTTGGGCCGTAGTTCTCACGATGGCCCAGTGCGAAGAACAGTGAGAATGCAGTAAGTTAGGTTAGGTTACTTTTATATCAATTCTGAAGAAAATTCTGTTTCATAAATAAATAAAATGGAGAATGAAAATTATGAAAAACAATATGCTATATTAGAGCTGATTATTGTATCTGTATGTCTACATGTAACTTTGTATATGGAGCTTCGTAATACTGAAGTAATAGCTCAGTAAAGGCAAGAAAAAAACGTACGTTCATGAAGACTTATTGTATGTGTCGAACATGCGTAAATGTTGCTGTTTTGTTCGTATGGTTGCAGATTAAATATATTGGCCTAAACCTCGATAACTCGAAACACATTTTTTTGCCTACTTGTAGCAAGCCGTAGGCCAGTACTTTTGTGCGAGTGATTCGTTCAGATGCTTGAAGATGAGATACTAATTTTATACTGTGGAACCGCCGTCTAGGAATAGGTTTATCTCTTCGGTCGTAAAATTACTTCAGCGGTGTAGCAATGAAATGTTTACTGTTAGTTTATGTGAGGTTGGTAGATGATGCCGTCTGGCTTTAAGTCCAACATTTGTATTAACAATATCGATTAAAATTATTACGAGGTAAAAAAAGGGATTATTCAGGATTATGGCTGCAAATAAAACACTCATTTAAAGTTAGAGCATTTATCATGAGTTGAGATGTTCATGTATTTTTTTTTTTATTCGACTGGATGGCAAACGAGCAAGTGGGTCTCCTGATTGTAAGAGGTCACCACCGCCCATATACATCTGCAACACCAGGGGTATTGCAGATGCGTTGCCAACCTAGAGGCCTAAGATGGGATACCTCAAGTGCCAGTAATTTCACCGGCTGTCTTACTCTCCACGCCGAAACACAACAGTGCAAGCACTGCTGTTTCACGGCAGGATTAGCGACCAAGATGGTGGTAGCAATCCGGGCGGACCTTGCACAAGGTCCTACCACCTGCAACAACATGTATGTCTTGTATTTGTTCTATGTTTATTTTCTTTCTTTCTTTTTTCTTATCAAAGCTATAAGTATTTACATTACAAAATTAAATGCTAGTTTCAACATCTAACTTCACAGAAACTAAGCAAACAAGGAAAGTAAAACAAAAGCTTATAAAAAGCTTTCCGGGACAAAGAGAACAATTAATTTTGCACTTACCTGGAAAGTTTAGCCATCCAGCTTATCGCGATGAGGTGCCTGTGGGATTAAGGTAGCCTTTCCAAGTCAGTGGAGTACATAACCAGTCTTCCTGGCTGATAAAGGAAATTGGAATACTTAATTAGTTGTTGCCTCAACACATCATCCTCGAACTTTCTGTATCCCGCGTAAGCTTTGCAATTTTGCAAAAACTATCCTTTGTTCTTTTTCGGGATTGGTCCTACCTTTCATCTGACTCAAAAGCCGTATTGTCTAAAACCCAGTTCAGACCTGCAAGAAAAATTGTGCAAGTTATACATTGCGGCGCTCGATTGGCCACTACAAACTCGTTGGCTTTACGGCCTCGCAATGTAATGCAACTTGCACGATTTTTCTTGCAAGTCCAACCGGGCTTAATGCGCTGACGTTGTGATGGCATTCACCGTCTCTTTCTAACCTCGTCATATGCCGTGTGACAGAAAGAAGTGGTGAAAAAGATTTTGATTACGAGTGTTTTGGACAATAAGGCCTCTCTTTAGAAGTTGTCACCGACGCAAAAAGAGGGGTGTTAATGTTTGACGCCAATTTCTTTCTGTCTATAGCATTGTAGCTCTCAAATGGGTAACAGACTGATTTCGATGTGGTTTTTTTTAAGTGAAAGCGAGTTTCTTTGCAGCTATGTTTCATTAGAATCGATTGAGCCATTTTTGAGAAATTGAACTTTGAGATGACAACGTCAGGGATTTTCAACTTTTCTAAGTTGGTTAGGTTATAATAATAAAGTAGATACTCACAATAACATACATACATTCTATGGACATAATCTCAAGTCGCCTTTTCAAAGTATATAACCGTGAAAATTATTTCAAGTAACACCCTTAAAACATAATAAAAGGGGTAGATAATATGTAGTAAATAATAGTATACGTAATATCCACCCCGTGGCGTTACGTGATATATTTTCTAAATAAGGGTATAGAAAATCATATTTCGTTGGGAGCCGGTGAGTTTAATAAAACGTCGTCGGCAACTTGAACACCATCTCCAAGGCTTTTATTTGCCACTAGCTGTTGCCTGCAGCTTTGTCCGTATGTCGTGAGTTGTTCACATTTTTTTGGAAATAAATATAGCCTTTTTAAGTCCTTGATGCTAATATTACTTGCTCTATGACATCCTAAAGCAGCGTTTCCACCAATAATGTGAGAGGATGTGTTGTGGCTGTTCTCAGCTGTCTCAGTTCGCTCACCTGCTTCCACCAGAGATGTGCTGTGCGAGGCGAGGTAAATGAAGCGTTTCGATTGGTCCATGAAAAACACATTTCTCGCAACACATACTCGCACATCTCCGGTAGAAATGCAGCTTAAACAGAGTCTCGAATAGTAGAACAATCAACTAGATCGTTAGCATCAAAGTTCATCTCACACACTATATATACTCGTTTACGTATGAACTGGGCTGGTAGGAATAACGCCCGTTGATATCGTGTTGCTTTGATAGCTTAAGTAACAAAGACCGTACGCCAGATGGAGTGATAACTGCGGAGATATTTGCCTGTGTAAGAACGGTGTTAGCTACCTAATGAGTCGCCGACAATTTTTACGTAGGTAATTGATTGGCAGACGGTTGAAGACCAAAAAGTTGCACACCGTTAAAGTTGCTTTAGCAGGTAGTAAAAATGTCCATTAACTTTCTCCATTGTGACTCGAAAATTAATCATACATTTGTACGGATAATTTTCGTGTCACAATGGAAAAACTTAATAGTAATTATAAATACCTGCTAACGCAGCTTTTCGTGTCACAATGGAAAAACTTAATAGTAATTATAAATACCTGCTAACGCAGCTTTAACGGTATATTAAAAACGATAGGGGACAGCACTCCGCGTTAACTTGACTTAGCGTTTATTAAAAATGGCGACGAAGTAATGAAATGAAAGAAAAGGGGAAGAAACAAAATACTAAGAAACAGAAGTGAATTGAACTTGTAAAGCCTAGGCCTCGTCTTTCGGACTACGAGATTTAAAATAAACGGCTGCGTATCTGGTTGCATAATTTTAAAAAGTCATAATGTTTGTCATATTTTTTTTACCTAATTACCTATTAATTTAACTACCGTACATTTTTCAGTTGTTTCATCATCATCATCATCATATCAGTATAGGACGTGTACTGTTTTTCTAATTTTTCCTGGGAATTTTGTTACCATGGTCAAAAAGAAAAGGACGCCACTGGGGACCATAAATTGCAGAAGGGGCATATATGACACGACAATTGTTCTTTAAACCTGCTGGAAGGAAAGAAGAAGGAAGACGAGGCAAAGGATTGCCAAGACCTATTTTGACCAGGTAAAGAAGAAAGTGGATGTCGTGTCGTATTAGGAAGTCAAACAGCTACCATGCGGAGTGGCGGTAACTTACTTATTTTTTTAATGTAATAGCAGACAAACGAGCGGACGGTTCACTTGATGCTAAGTGATTACCGTCGCCCATAGACTTCCGCAGCACCTTCAGGACAAATGCGTTGCCGGCCTTGCAAGAAATGGTACACTTTCTTTTTTAAGGTAGCTTATCATAAGTTTGAGTTGGAAAAACTCGGCCCGCCGAAACTCGAAAATCGAAGTTCGTATCGCACCGTCCCTTTCACTCGCGTATAAATGACATAAGCGTCAACGAGACGGCAACATTCGAAGTTCGAGTTTTGCACTTCGTGGTATAGGGTCTGTTCCATAAATTACATGTGCGAGGTGAAAAAGGAACGCTTTAACCGCACCGTCATCATCATTATCAAAATGGTGATGATGGAAGCTACTTTTATGCCGAGTAGTGCGGTGATGGAGTGTAGCAACCGGGATCAGCCCCAAGAGGCTCATTGGAGCACTCCCCGTTGTAGACCCTATAGAAAACGCAAAGAGAGCTGACTGCGGAGAGCTAGAGGGTCAATCTTCCCATAAAATACTTTCTAGGTTTTCACGGGTCACGAGCGATTACAGTGGGTTCCATCAGTCATCTTTCAAAATTCTTCGTCATTCCAAAACGATTATAACTTGAACTAATATTAGTCGTCATCTCCGCAACCGACGCCCCGTGGCGTAACGTCCGTCCGACGATGACTCAGCTCTACAACACAAAGTGGCTTAACGACTATCACCTTTGTGTCGGTCATACAAAACATAGTTGTATGTTACCCCCCAGTACTACAAATAGGGATAGAAATGTTATCATGTGTATGTCCTTCTAGAGCTACGTTGTTAATTTTCGCTTCTCCAATTGAAAATAAAAAATATTCGAGACACAAAATAACAAAAGTACAGAAAGAAAAAGGGTACAAAATACTAGAACTATGTTGTGTGTCGGAAATGGTCCCGCCTCAGCATAAGAAATGACTTTCTGCCAAGTTTCTTGCAGCGCATTCTTCTTGGCAATGATGGTCTTTCCGAAAGCGCTAGTAGTTTAAAAAATGACGTGTAATAGTGCATATAACGGTCTATTTACTGAATAAATAATTTGAATTTTATGTATAGGTTTTTTATGATTCCATAACCTGAAAGGATAACTTAGAAAAATTTAAAAATCCCGACATTGTCGTTTCTGAACTCAATATCCCAAAACGGGTTAACTGATTTTAATGAAACATAGCAGCTGCAAGCCACTGCAAAGAAACTCGCTTGTACACGTAAAAACGCATCAAGATCGGTCCATCAGTTGCCGAGCTACGCTGCTACAGACAGATTGTCGTCATACTTATCACACCCCCTCGGGGGTCAAAAATGACATTTATATGGGTGGGAAAACTGCGTTTTTTTTCTGTTTGTACGGACTTTTTTTTCTTAGTATAACAAGAAAGTGGATTGCGACCATCTTTGTTGGTCATCAGCCGGAAGACGTCCCCTGACTCTCCGCTTAGAACGTCACAATTGAAGAGTCGCGACTTGCATCCACCGGTTGCCCGCAACTCTCACGATGTCGTCAATTCGTCTAGTGGGAGGCCTGCCAATGCTTAGTCTTTCAAGTTCACCACTCAAAAACTCAATTCATAATTTATTGTATTAGGCGTTACTTTGCGGAGGTCCATATCAATGAACAAAAAGAATTTCTTTGCTTACTCGCGACCTTATGATAGATAAGTTTATGCAAGTTTAGTCTAACATCTGGTAGTATGTTGTGCGGTTGTGTTGCTCTGAAGATGAGCTTTGGTTGAGTTCGAACGCGTCAGTGTATTGTGGTGGTGGTGATAGATGGGTTTGTGTGATTTGTGTGTGTTCTTACAGTGTGGAGGTGGAGGAACTGCATGAACATGCATATCTTGCATCTAAACTTAGCTATCATAAGGTCGCGGGTGAGCAAAGAAATTCTTTTAGTTCATCAGCAATTCGAGCTTTGGAACGCAATGTGGTATTCCGGATACGATCACCTACATATGCCTACGAGTATGGTCTCTACGTATGTACGGTCAAGAACTAAAAACTAATTCATGAGCCCATGGTGGAACCACTTCACAGTAAACATCATAGTGACATCGCATTAATTAAAAAGGAAAAAGTAATTACTATTTCTTTGAAAAGGGTCCATGATGTCTAATGAATTTGAGTCCTTGACCGTACATGCCCTCCCAATGTCTTTGTTCTATTTCATGTTAACTTTAGTGACTCGTTATTCAGTGTTTCTAGCTCTTTTTTATAGCCAATTAAGTTATCACATGACAAGATAACTACCCCAATAAGCGACATAATGCTGGCAAATTACTTCGGGGACCCATTTTTGTCCCGCAGTGTAGTTAACTAACTATTAGAAACGACTTAATTCGATGCTGCTACTACTTCGAATAGTAACCTTGTGCTTTTGGTTTCAGAGTCCAATTTTCTAGTTTGATTGGTGTGCAGATACGCTGGTTTGGATGACAGCTGGTTCAGTTACAAGCGATTTTGGTGTGAGAAGATTGTTACACAAAATTTGGTTTGGGAAAAAATGAGCAAAGTGCGTATCTAATATGGAATATGACAAGGTTTTAGCAAAAAAAAAACAATGGCGTGGTAGCTTGATATATCGCTTCTCAGAAGGTCGTGGGTTCGAGCCTGCGTACATCTAAATTTTCTAGAATTCACGGTCGAAATTACATTAGAAATTTACAATGAGGTGAAAACTAAAAAAGCTGCGTGTAAAGTTCTTAATCCATACTCGGCTTGCGTGGGAACAAAGTCCTAAGTCCTCTCATTCTGGGAGGAGGCTTGTGTCTTATAGTAGTACGTAAATAGATCGAGATAGTGATGTGGGTAGGCTATATAATATTTCAATATAACGTTTGCGAAAAAAAATGGCGGAGGAATGAAAAAAAATTGTATTGTAAAAATATGGGTATCAAATGAAAGCTAATAATTAGCCCATTCTGAATATATATGGGTTATAATACTTTGAATCAACCGTTTTCACATAAATAAAAAGTATAAAATAAAACATTAAATTAATAAAATCAAAAAACCCGACTGCCAAAACTAAAAGGAAGAAAATAAGTCTAGTGGTCTAGAACTCTGTTAAGTAGCTAATTTAAAGTTCAACAGTCGGGACCCATTTAAATCGTGACGCTCAAAAACTCTTAGTAATGGGTCCCGAGTGTTGAACTTTAAATTAGCTACTTAACAGAGTTACAGCTTATTTTCTTCCTTTTAGTTTTGGCAGTCATTTTTTTTTATATGAGATGTAATAATAGCTTCACAAACAAAAACAACGCCCAGTTTTGCAAGTTTCTCCTTCTTCTTTGTAGATTTCCACGAAACGATGCCGCGTGGAACAGTCAAGGAATTTAATTAGGGGGCCCACCATGGAACCTTTTCAAAAGAAAAGTCATTACGACTTTCTTTGTTAATTAATGCGATGTCACTATGACGTTAACTGTGAAATGGTTCCATGGTGGCCAATTAATTAAACTCCTTGACCGTACCACGCGACATCGTATCGCGCTTATGTATAAAATCCATAACTAAACTACCCTTGATAGCCGTGGTGGCCTAGTGGTTTGACCTATCGCCTCTCAAGCAGAGGGTCGTGGGTTCAAACCCCGGCTCGCACCTCTGAGTTTTTCGAAATTCATGTGCGGAATTACATTTGATATTTACCACGAGCTTTGCGGTGAAGGAAAACATCGTGAGGAAACCTGCACAAACCTGCGAAGCAATTCAATGGTGCGTGTGAAGTTCCCAATCCGCACTGGGCCCGCGTGGGAACTATGGCCCAAGCCCTCTTGTTCTGAGAGGAGGCCTGTGCCCAGCAGTGGGACGTATATAGGCTGGGATGGATGGATGGGATGGAAATTACCCTTATTTATTTACATCTACGATTCAACCCTTTCTGCTTTAGGTATATTTTCCTAACAACCTTTACAACAAGACTGTGCACAGTAAATGCAACACAAGCCTGCACGTCAAAGCCATTTCACGGAGCCCAGGCCCAAATAGGCCGTTACCTTTGAGTCCGATTCATATATTCAAAATCGTTAGTATACTTAACTTGAGGTCGGCGGACCAAATGCGCACTTAAAGCTGCCAGAATGTTGCTAGTGGTGGGATGAAGGGAGTGTATCGATATCGATAAAATAGGATATGAATAAATTTGTTTGTTTTGTCGGGTACTGAATTTTTGCAACTTAACGTTTGGCAACCTGTTTTTTTTATTCTACTGGATGGCAAACGAGCAAGTGGGTCTCCTGATGTTAAGAGATCACCACCGCCCATAAACATCTGCAACACCAGGGGTATTGCAGACGCGTTGCCAACCTAGAGGCCTAAAATGGGATACCTCACGTGCCAGTAATTTCACCGGCTGTCTTACTCTCCACGCCGAAACACAACAGTGCAAGCAATGCTGCTTCACGGCAGGATTAGCGAGCAAGATGGTGGTAACAATCCGGGTGGGCCTTGCACAAGGTCCTACCACATGCAAAAGGTAAAGGTTAGGTTACTTTTATAATAATCCAGAAATATTTACAGTTTCAGAAATATTTAACAGTTGAGAAATGAAACAGGTTGCCAAACGTTTTTCGCCGAAACATGAGTAAACCCTTACAATAATATTCAACGCATATTATTGTAAGGGTACGCATAGAGTAGTTAACGTTCAATTTTGTTTAAATGCCCTGTCATCCCGGTTAGTCAACACTTCTGGGGACCCAAGAGCTGGCTCGTGTTTATCCCAGTGGATCCCAGTGGTTCGCACTTGCAGTACAATGGGGTGATGCGGCCAGCACCATGGGAACCCTGCTTCAGGCAAGATCTTTTAGCCGGGGTGTTCTTTTAATTTATATTTTTTATTATTACTTATGGTAACATGTGTATTTATGTAAAGTATCTTAGGTTAGTATTTTGTTTTCTTGTTAACTGTTAATTTCATGTGTTTTATGTACAATAAAGTATGAATTGTATTTTGTTTATTAGACAACGATTTTGTTTCGTAATTTCGTTTAAAATCTCGCTGCAATTCCCAATACCGTGGAGTTCGTTAACATTGTGTAAAAAATAACTGCGCTTAATTTTAAGTCTCTAATTTCCGATTATCTCGATCACATGGGTATATTAAGACAAACAAGTTGAAAACTTAATATACAATCTCTTATCATAATATTTCTTTATTAATCAACAGAGTTAAAAATAAAACTGTAAAGTCGCAAGTTTACTTATCGACTCTGGTGAGAAGAAGATTGATTGATCAGTCGATTAGTAAAAGAAGTCTACATATGTAATTAATAATGTTTTTCCTTCGTATTTGGTCGGATGGGTTCGTACTTGTCTTGCTTTCTTAATTAGTTTCAGTAAACTTCAGTGCTAGTTGAGAAAGAGTAGAGTACTCAAGGGTCGTGAAGCTAAACTATAGATAGAAACTATAATACAGCTAATTTAATAAATTAAATTAAAATAATATAGATTATATTATTTCCCTGGCGGCGTCCTACCTACCAGCAACTACCAAATGTGCGGGGGCGGCGGCAGACGCCCGGGAACGCCTCAAGGTCACAAAATATAGCTGTCTCGGCGCCCAATATCATTTTTTTGCTTTCGGCGTCGAGACTGTAGGTCCTTGGGGTAAGGGTGCTGGACTGGCTACACAGGGAGCTCAGCAATAGGTTAAGGGAGGCAACCGGCAACCCTCGCGCCGGCAGCTTTCTCGCGCAAAGAATCTCAATCGCAGTTCAACGCGGGAATGCTGCCTGCGTGATGGGCACCATGCCAAGAGGCCCACCTCTCTTTTTTAATTAAAGTTTTAGTTATTTTAATTTAATAGTAGTTTTAGTCCTATGGATATTTTGTATTTTCTTAATATTTTCTTAATAAAAACTTTCTATATAGATTACAAATTAAATTGTACATTTTTATCGATATATTATTACCCCTTCCTAGCCCAGCGGAGCGCGTAATCAGGTGACTGCCGGCCCGCGTCTGAATAACGAACGGCGACCACGTGGGGTTCGACTCCCAGCGGGGGCCATTGTGCAGATCTTATAACTATACTTTAACTAATGTTTACCCGCGGCTTCGCACACGTAAATCATTAGACCCAGCAGCAGAATTGAAATTTAGGGATTTTTAAAAGTTCCCGTGGGAATCCCATAAAATTAAATCGTGGTTTTCATTGACGTTACATTAAAAATTATCATTTCAAATTTCATGACTCTAAACCCAGCGGTTGTTATTTCGAGATTTTATCCCTATCCCGTGGGAATGTCGGGATAAAAATAAGTAGCCTATGTGTTATTCCAGATGTCCAGCTATCTACATACCTATCAAATTTCATGAATCTAAGCCCAGCGGTTATTAGTGCGAGATTTTATCCCTATCCCGTGGGAGCATCGCGATAAACAGTAGCTTATGTGTTATTCCAGACGTCCAGCTATCTACGTACCAAATTTCATGACTCTAAGCCCAGCGGTTGTTATTTAGAGTTTGTATCCCTATCCCGTGGGAATATCGGGATAAAAAGTGTTCTATGTTTTAATCAAGGTTATAAACAACTTTTTGACAAATTTCATCCAAATCCGTCTAGCCGTTTCAGCGCGAAGAAATAACAAACATACTCACTCACTCACTCACTAATTCACAAACTTTCGCATTTATAAATATATATATAGTAGGAAAACTCACCTCGGCTTTGCACAGGATACTTTAAAAAAAAAAAATTAAATATAGAAATTTGTCTATATAAATATACGGAGTAGCTCCCTAAATAGTTATTACTATGCGAAAGTTCGTGTAGGTGTGAGTATGTGGTGGGTGTGCGGGCGTACAAGTATGCGGGCCTGGCCTGCATGCGTATGTGTGTGTCAGTGTTGTGAAAAACGCTTATTACGAGGCTTAAAGACTCGAACCCTCAAGACTCTCGAGGCTTCACGACTCAAAGCCCGAAAAGACGGTTTCTTGCATCTATACGCATAAAATAAGCCAATTTAATTCTCAAATATAGTCGAGTTTTTAAAACTCTGGAGTCATAAAAGTTTGATTTTTTAATCCTCCTAATTCCAGCCTCCTCAATACCATTCTGGGCAGGGTGGACTGTCCTATTGTACGGCGCTGGAATTTTTTTTATAAAGGTTCCAGACCGGTTTTATTTAATAATAAGTAATAAATGGTTAATGATGTTATTGTGATTGTGACATATAATATTTAATAATGAATAATCGGAACTGTATTTTATGTATTTAATGTTGGAGAATTATTTATAAATCTACTAACATAGTTGTAAGATTTAATATTACAAACCATCTGTGGACATTGTGTTTGAAATAAATGGATTATTATTATTATTATTTAAGCCTCGAAATGAGCGTTGTCCACAACTCTAGTTTGTGTGTGTTTGCGTGTGCGCGCGCATTTTGTTACTCTCATGCTAAAAGGCCGTGTTGGAAACACAACGGTTAAAACCGACAAGTGCTACCCTTTTGTTTGCCAACTACAATACTTTCAGTAACCGATGCAATTTTATTTCAGTTCTGAACTTCTGTTAGAAAGCGCTCAGAACTATGCGATGGCTGTTACATTTCTATTGTTTGTTAAAACTTTACGCAAATACTACAATATAACAAGAAAGGATAGAAGTTACTTATACCTTAGATGTATATACGTTTGAAGTCAAAGAAACATACAATACAATACATGACTCTTTAATGTACCAAAAGTAAACAATATAGAAAACAGGAACATAAAAAATTCATGGTAATGAATAGAAGGCCTTTTTACTTCAGAGCAATCGACCATTTTGAACAGAAAAAATTGAGAATTGATTTGCAGGATGTGTTAATACTTGTAATGTAATGTTTTATTAAATTGTCACCTGTACAAATCTATACGTAAGATTAGGTTTGCTTTAACAAGTAATGGATTGAAAGAAAAAGAGTTATGACAAACAATATACATAATGACATACCTTATGGCTCTCAATAATTATACGAGGCGAAATCCAACAACAGTAAAGTTGCTCTTATTTAAAACACTGATTATTCAATTTTGTGGCCACTTCATCACAAAGCCACTTACCAACGTAGCCATTCGTCCATCAAACATCCCCAAAATTAACACTCGCTACAAGTGCCCCCCCATCCGCTCACCTTTTGTCCTCCATTTCTTTTCGGACGACGCGCCTCACCGCTTCCTACAGATGAGGTGTTCCAATCTTTATACTTCAGGCGAAATTCACGCTTTGCAGAGTTCAAGCGCTCCCTTGAAAAATTGATGACGGCCAGTTGTGAATAAAATATGGAGGTGTGATAGACATTTATTTGGAAAAGGATTAGGTAAGTAATCTCTCGTACCAATAATGTTTTATAAAGCTCACAAAAATCTACGTAAAATCCTAACGATCAGACTGCACCGTTCGAACGGTACCGTATATCGTATCATGTGTCTTGAAGAAACTGCATAGTTCAGTACGATTTTTTAAATTGTACCTACCGTCGAATGGAAGAATATCGAAAATCGAATAGATAAATCGGAACGAATTAGGGCTATAATTATTTCATTTCATTTCATTTCATTAATTTATTGCATATCACATTACAAACATAGATGGAATTATAAATAGGCAGGTATACATGTGACGCCCTGTTAGGACACAGCAATAATTAGAGGGCCAATTAAGTATTTCATTTTATAAATTGTTTTACATAAAATAAATCTATGGTTACAATTATCTGATATAAATTCTAATTAACCCCGCAACTGCTGAAATTAAATGAAGATATAGGCCACTAGCCTATTTAAACACATTGGCCCTGTAACAGGAGCAAAAAAATAATAAAACCGGTTCTGCTACTCAAATTAAACTACTTTAGTTCTGCAATTTTCAAAAAATTAAGTAAATTAACAAAATGTCGGATATCGCATTACATTGCTTGTCCAATTAAACTTTAAACTATAATAAAAATTATAATACGTTATTTTTAAAAGTTGTAGCACTAAATTAGCTCAAGATGAAGAGTGCAAGCTGTGGCTTAATGTTTTATCTTGTTACAGGGCCCAACCAGTATAGTTTAAACATAACTCTACCTAAAAACCTCAACACACTTCACTAGGGGAATAATAGCTAGCTTACTTAGCGTTACTGTAGTAAAAGAGAGTAACGGCACAGGTTATCAAGCAGGCTGCCATTACTGGAACTGATGCCACTTTGAAAGAATCAAGCCGCGTCCCTAGAGAGGGATACGGATGTTTCTA
Organism: Choristoneura fumiferana; assembly: GCF_025370935.1. Lineage (NCBI taxonomy): Eukaryota > Metazoa > Arthropoda > Insecta > Lepidoptera > Tortricidae > Choristoneura > Choristoneura fumiferana. The sequence goes on from NC_133493.1 coordinate 2,528,551, forward strand.
CAAAGGTTGAAGGTACACTTGGTTTTGATTTCTGCTAGCATACCCACGGTTTGAACCCAACCCCGTGGCAATTTCGAAAAACCAATTTTAAAGTTCAATTGTTTCATGATATTACGTTATTTAATATTTCGTTATAATCATTATCGTTTGCTGAAAGACGAAATCTGCTAGATATCATCATTCTAGCCCCAGGCCTCCTTTCAGAATGAGAGGTCTTGAGCCGTAGCACACGAGGGCACAATGCTGATTGGAAACTTCACGCATACCATTAAACTGCTTCGTAGTGAAGTCCTCTCAATGTTATACTTCACCGTAAAAGTCGTGGTAAATTTCAGATGTAATTTCGTACAATAATTTGAAAAACACATAATACTCTGCTTGACAAAACTATTAATCGATGCTTCTCAAAATATCCATCCATCCATCCATCTTGCTCGCTAATCCTGCCGTGAAGCAGCAGTGCTTGCACTGTTGTGTTTCGGCGTGGAGAGTAAGACAGCCGGTGAAACCTGGCACCTGAGGTATCCCATCTTAGGTCTCCATGATGGCAACGCAACTGCAATCACCCTGGTGTTGCAGATGTCTATGGGCGGTGGTGATCTTTTACCAAAAAGAGACTTGCTCGTTTGCCATCCAGTCGAATAAAAAAAAACTCTCAAAAAACATTCCTAATCTTTTTCTCCCCAATTGCACCCCAGACATTCGGCCTAGCTCCAATCCGAGCTCTGGGAGCGCATTTATTTGATGGAAACCTGACATCCGAGGTCAGAATACTTAAGAAATATCACGTATGGTAATGTATTTTTCCAGCTTTAAAGCTTTGGTTTAAGGAATACAGTACTTACCCTTTAAGCGGGATCACGTCAATTCGGGAACAGTGATTTTACAAGCTTTATTCGCTTCGTATATTTGCTTCACTGCCTAATCTTGCCAGTTTTAACACATTTCCAAAGGTCGGATTGGTTTGAAATTTGGAAGGATTAGAGATTAAAAAGCTTTCATGTTATAATATTTTTCTAAGGATTTCGTATTTTGTACGGAATATTCCAAGTTTAGTTATATTTTATATACCTTAGGCTGCTATTTACTCTTAAACCACTAATAATTCTCAAGAAAACTTATCCGTTGTAGTTTTCCTTGCAAGTTTGATATACTTAGTACCATCCTGAATTTTTTCAAAATGTTCCACCCACCGATTTAGATTTTAGAGGGGGGGCGCTTGATTTTAATGAAAATTTGAGCTTTAAAGTTGAATATTTTGCAAACAAATCACTGATTAGCAACCCCCTAATGGTTTTAAAAGACCTATCCAACGATACCCCACACAACAAGGTTGGATGAGAAAAAAAAAATCACCCCCCACTTTACGTCTATGGGAGGTACTCTAAAAAAAATTTTTCATTCTACCACTTTGTCAATTAAGCAAAAACTTATTCAGATACAAGTTGAAATTCCGCGTGACGGCGTGCCGTGCAAAGCTTTTTTCATCACACTTGCTCGTAAACAGTGTCGAAACATGCAGGCTACCTTGGTTGCAACACCCCAAATAAAACCCTCGACCTTAATGTGCTTGTCATGAAACCCGTGGTCGGTAAGTGAGTCATTGCGCGTACTAATTTTCTTGTCATGAAGCCCAAGGTCGGTAAATGAGTGTGATACTGCATGCGGAGGCTGGCGCTGCCAAGAGCGTAGTCAGCGGAATCGGCAATTTTTGAAAAAATATGAGTTTTTCTTTTACAAATATACAATTTTACTCGCAAATGTGATGAAAAAATGTATCACACGGGTGGTTACTAAATTACGAACATCGACTCATTATATCAGACGCTTCTAATAGACTCTCGTTCGTAATTCCTTGTTTACCACCCTTAAGACACAATGTACTATTAGCACGGTTTTTAGTGTGGATTTTTTTCAAAAAGTATCTACCAAAAAAACCGCAAATACTTGGAATTCAAAATCGACACACAAAAAAACAATACCTACTCTTGTTGCACCAATAACTTCATATTATCTATACAGAAGATAACGTTTGATGACACAAACTATCTCGATAGAAGCAAACTAATCTACACACTTTTTAAACTCCGCCCTGACTTAAATTGCCGTAAGTTGCGGCATCCATAGTGGAGAGCTGACAAAACCGAACGCGAAACTCAATACATAAATACCAGAAGCAAAACAAGCAGTCGTTTTTATCGGTCCATAACTTAGGCAACGCCGGGAACCCTATTATTTACTTTTATAGCGATATTCTTGAGGAAAACAAGAGACGATTTTTTGAAATGGCTTAAATTCCGCTTTCGATAAGAAAATATTTCAACGATAAAAGTATTGCGGATATTCTTGAATGAGTTTTCATTCTTAAGACGATCGATAAGTCAGTTCCACAGTTTTATTTTCGAGGTAAATTTTGTTTTTATAATTTTCGGGTTGAGAGGACAAAGAATATTAAGAAATGAAAAACATCGTATACAAATGCTCATGTCTCTACATTGCTAACTTAAGCGTATATTCTTACGAAAAAATCAGAAAGTTGTGTACAATTTTATAAAATTAAGTAAATTTAACGACTCTTATAAACTTTTCCAAGGTACCTAACCTTAGCGCGTTAAATTATGTACAGCTGGTAGGATTGTGGTCGCAATTTGATGTGTAGCTACTTATTCCTAGGCCTTATGGTTTACGCGTGCAAAGCCACGGGCAAAGAGTAGTCGAAATATTAAGCAGCCTATAGCTTTTCCAAAAACCGACTGTCCAGAAGCCAAATTCTATCCAAAACCATCCATTCTGTTTAAGCATGAAAAGGAAACATACCACACACGCATGCACGCATAAACGCCAACTTTCACAAACACATTGAAACATCATAAATACCTATTAAATATATACGTCCCGCTGCTGGCCACAGGCCTCCTCTTAGATATGAGAGGGCTTCGGTTGTACCAA
>NC_133493.1:2536629-2538343 GCF_025370935.1 Choristoneura fumiferana
GTCTCGAACCATATTTCGGTCGCGAGACTCTGCAGTTCCAGTCTCGGTGATTTTCGAGACTTCGAGACTTATTTTATTCAGTCCAGCAAGACCGGACTTTTGATTGTTTACAGTCAATTATAATGCATATACGATGAGTAAAATCAAATGAACTTTTAAAAGTACCTCAAAAAATCCACTATCGTTAAATACTTGAATTAGCTAGGTAAAGTGTGGTTATACTGTGATGATTATGTTGTTCACTACATGATAATATTTATTAACGACGATGCATGGAAGAAATTGTATTTTGTCATCTACATATTTTATGTACCTACACCCCAAGCGGATTCATTGCATTGCAGTCACTAACTAAGCCATAAAAACAGATAGAAAAAGATTATGCGTTCTGAACTCTTAGTAAAGAGGAGATAAGGAACAATTGTTGTTACACTCATAAGGCCATACTGCTTGGGAGCTTGGGAAATGTCATGGTTTTGGGTGTGGTTTTGGACATATGCTAAATTTTCTTAGTAAGTTTTTGAAAAATTTTACTAAAGTTTTTCAGAAACATGTTCATATGATAGATTGATGTTTATGTATCGAAAAGTGTAATTAAACGAAATTGCATTTTTGGACATGCATCCTTTTGAATTAGGGTGGTAGTGTTCTGATAATTTAATAAACAACATAAACTTTATACTAAAAAATTTTTTTTTCGTAATATTTGAAGTGGCCCGCTCTTTTCCCACTAAGTACTTCTTTATCTGCAACTACGACGACTATGACTTCACTTCAGATTCGGACCACCCAAAAGGATTTGTCGTTAAGTCTCGAAAGTCTCGAAATTTCGAGACTCCCGGGACTGAAGACAAAGTCTCGTCTCAGTCCCGAGACTCAAAAATATTTCCGAGACTGGACGCCCTACCGTTGACGGCCTTATTCTGTTCGTATCCGTATTCTGGTTAATGTGAGTTCCGGATTTTTCGTTAAAATTATAATTACACAATTTTCGGTTTAATTAAGAAAATCTTCGTTTAATGTAAATAGTCTTGGTAATAAAGAAATAATTTATGCCCCTTCATGCCCACAGTTTAATTTGTAATGTAGGTAATGGATAGACATTAAGACTGAATAGGTAGACAGACGAAATGAAAATACATAGGTAAATCAATACAAATAAAAAAAAACAATTTTATTTTAATCTGAAAATCTAGATTACAAGCTAGGCAAATCTATACGGGTAAGGCCGCGAATTTTAACCAATGTGACATAGAAATAACATAAAAAAAATACGTGGCGTTACCATAAAACGTAACGCAATTTTTTATAAAGCCTAGATCAAACTGGTAAAAATTCCCATTAGATAACGTATGTATGAAAAAAAAATACATGTCATATAATAAAGTGAAGTTTTTAGTTTTACTAGAACTTTCTGACGATACTGATCTTAAATCTGTCCTATATGAGATCTATAGAGCTAAACATGAGAATGTGGAAGTAGAAGTACCCTCTAGTTGACGAACATCTTTCCAAAAGTGTATCTTTACATGCCTCTCTAACACTGACAATAAGGTGCACATTTATAAGCATGTGGATGTGGTTTTTTTTTTATTCGACTGGATGGCAAACGATCAAATGAGTAAGAGATCACCACCGCCCATAAAAATCTGCAACGCCAGGGGTATTGCAGACGCGTTGCCAACCTAGAGGCCTATGATGGGATACCTCACGT
>NC_133493.1:2541519-2545608 GCF_025370935.1 Choristoneura fumiferana
AGTTATGGGATAACTTAAACAGCTGTTTGATGATTCTGGTTTCACTAGAAGAATCAGCTTGTTAAGAACTTTAATTTCAATCCGTCTTGAAAACTGTAACTTCTATGACATCGTATGTAACACAGATCATAGAAACGAGTCAAAATTAAGTGGATCGGGCTTTAATATCAATGACGAATGGGTTGGATCTCTACTTTTGGCCGGATTATCTGAAAAATATTCGCGCGATGATAATGGCGATCGAACATTCGGGCATAAAAATAACGGCAGACGCCATTAAAACCAAGTTGATGGACTTGGAGGAAGACAGTGGCGACGTCAGCGGAGCGTTTGCGAGTTATCATAAAAAGAATATGGCAGCACTAGCGGAACCAGAGACAGAGATAATGCGTCAACGTCAAAGTCAAAGAAAGTCATAAAATGTTATAAATGTAAACCGGGCATTATCGTAATCAAATGCACAAATGTTGATAAAGATTCATCAATTACAATTCGAGTGAACGAAAACAACCAATGCATTTAGTGCCGTATTTTTGAATGGTAATTTTTTCTAAGAATGATTGGTATATCGACTCCGGAGCGAGTGCACACTTAACTGCGAACGAACATTGATTAAAAATGTTTCGAAAGAGCATTCCGTAAAGGAGATCGTTGTTGCAAATAAAAAGGTGCCTGTTAGTGCTCCGGTGATGTGCAAATTACGACATTGACAGATAACTGTGAGTATGATGTGGTTGTTGAAGGAGTATTGTGTGTTCCAAGTTTGACCACAAATCTCTTATCAGTGAGTCAACTGATTACTAAAGGCAACAGAGTGTTGTTTACAATGGTGGCTGTCAAATTTTTAAATAAGGCAACACGCTGGTTGCCACAGCTTGTTTAATAAATGGAGTATACAAGTTGAGAATACCTGAGTTGCTAGCTGCAGTGATGACTTCAAGTGACATTTGGCATCGCAGGCTTGGTCATGTCAACAGCAACTATTTAAACAAAATGCAGGATGCGGTGAAGGTCTCACACTTGACAGAAAGGCAGATATAACTAAGTCGTCATGTACAGTGTGTTGCGAAGGCAAACAGAGCCGTTTACCATTTCCACAGAATGGCAATAGAAGTGATGATCTTCTGCAAATAATACATACAGATGTATGTGGCCCGTTCAATAATATCTCAATTGGTGGTTCCAGATATTTCATTTTGTTGGTGGATGATTTATAGCGCGCATGATCACATTTATTTTTGAAAAACAAAAGTGAAGCTTTTAGCTGTTTCCAACGCTACAAAGCAGTTGTAGAGATGAGCTGAACAGAAAAATAAAGATACTAAGGAGCGATAACGGGAAGGAATTCGTCAATAAAGAGTTTGATAACTATCTGAGCCAAGCAGGAATAAATTCATCAGAAAAGCAATGTTTACACACCCGAACAGAACGGTTATCGGAACGTTCTAATCGCTCAGTGGTTGAGAAGGCAAGATGTCTATTATTCGATGCAGAGCTAGACCAAAGTTTTTGGGCTGAAGCAGCCAATACTGCTGTATATTTACAAAACAGGACAGTAGCATCAGCCTTGAACGGAAAAACACCTTTCGAGTTGTGGACAGGGAAAAAGCCAGATATAAGCCATTTAAGAGTCTTCGGAAGTGTTGTGATGATGCATATACCCAAAAGAAGCGACAAAAATGGATAAAAAGGCTGAGCGAGGCATTCTAATCGGTTATCCAGATGGTGTCAAAGGATATAGAATCTACATTCCAAGAACAAAAGATATCACAACTAGCCGCGATGTGATAATCATTGAAAAACCTAAACCGGCAGAAAGTTTAGTTCAGATTGAGGGAAAATCACCATCAACAACTGATGCCATTGGAGATTCAGTGGGGGATACATCAGATGATTCCGGAAGTGAAGAGTTTCATGATGGTGATGAGACACTTATCTCCCAGATGAAGACTCTTCTGTAAGTAGTGTGGAAAGTGTTGTGAATGTTGAAAAAAGATGTGCTTCCCGTAGAAACAGAAAGCAGCCAGACAGGTATGGTTTTTCGAATGTTTGTGTAGGAAATAGTATTGACGAAGATGCTTGTGAACTTTCTATTGTAGAGGCTTTAAAAGGGCCAGAGAGAGAACAATGGTTAGAGGCAGTGCGAGATGAATTGCAGTGTTTTGATTATAACAAAGCGTGGGAACTTACTGATGTGCCTAAAGACAGTACCATAGTTCAGTGTAGATGGGTATTGCGTAAAAAATATGACAGCGAAAACAATGTTAGATATCGTGCTAGACTTGTAGCCAAAGGCTTTTCACAAAAAACAAGGTGTTGATTACACAGAGACTTTCTCACCTGTCGTCAGACACACGACCCTACGGTTATTGTTTTCACTATCAGTTCAATTAGGACTTAATGTTACCCATTTGGATGTTAAAACTGCATTTCTAAATGGAGACCTAGAGGAAACCATATATATGCAAAAACCAGAGTGTTATGATTTCCCAGGTAGCTCTAATAAAGTATTAAAACTTAAAAAAGCAATTTATGGCTTGAAGCAGGCATCGAGGGCCTGGAATAAAAAGGTGGATAACTGTTTAGTTGACAATGGTTACTTAAAGTCAAAATTAGAACCTTGCATGTACACCAAAATGGTTGAAAATAAAAAAAACCATTGTGACAGTTTATGTAGACGACTTCTTTATTTTCTCTAATGATAAAATAGAGACTGAAATGTAAAGAAAGTGTTGTCAAGTCAATTTCAAATCAAAGACTTGGGACAGGTTCAGAAATGTTTAGGAATGAATGTGAAATTCAATAAGTTGGAAGGGTCAGTCACCTTAGATCAGGAAAACTATATTGATACTTTGTTGCAGAAATTTAACATGACTGACTGTAAGACTTTTGACACTCCAATGGAAACTAAATTGAGTGTAAACATGGATAAAAAATTAAATGATCAAGTACCTTTTCAAACAGCTCATAGGTAGCTTGATGTATCTTTCTGTTTTAACTAGACCAGATATAACTTACTCTGTAAGTTACTTAAGTCAATTCAATAACTGTCATACAGATGAGCATTGGCATTATGCAAAGAGAGTCTTAAAATATTTAAAAAAGACTAAATCTTTTATTATATTAAATATTGTAAAGTGGAAATTCTGAAATTAAAGGTTTTGTTGATGCTGATTGGGCAAATGATCCACTGGATAGGCGATCATATACTGGATTTTGTTCTTATTATCTAACGGTATTATATCTTGGGAATGTAGGAAACAAAAACTATTGCGCTTTCAAGTTGTGAAGCAGAGTATATGAGTATTCAGAGGCATGCAAAGAAGCTATATATTTAAGAGCTTTGCAATTTGAAATAACACATAAAATGTATACTTTAAGCTTATTCAATGACAATCAGAGCGCACAGAAGCTATCTACAAATCCAGTACTTCACAAGAAATCTAAACATATAGATGTAAAATCATTTTGCTAGAGAATGTGTTTCAAATAATATAGTGAAGTTGTACTATCTGCCAACAGCTGATATGCCCGCTGATTTATTTACTAAGAGCTTATGTGCAAAGAAACACTATACCTTTTTGGATTATTGGGTGTGGTGTTTGTATAAATTAAATGCACAACTTTCTATGATTATTAGATATAGTGGGGTGTTGTATTATATCTAAATATTCATGATTGTGCTTGAACCTTTCTATATTTGTTTATGGTTAATTGTCTATGACTTTAAATTAAAAATTTAGTTCTCTTTTGAAACACAACACGGTCGTTTTATTATAAGTACTTACTCCTGCTGCATGTAGTTTGTCGATATCCTGCAACATAATATACCCCATTGGATATGTTTATAAACTTAAATTCTATGTTTTTAGACTTGCAACATTCTGCCATTTGACAGGGACAAAGAGAATAATATCACTATGTAACTCGATAATAAGCGTTATCCCAAAGATAAGACCAAGCTAGATCGATTTGTCATCCTCGAAAACCCCCGCATACTAAATTTCATCGAAATCGTTGCAGCCGTTTCCGAGATTCTAATTATATACATATATGCAAGAATATACATGTATAAAATAAAAGGTATTA
>NC_133493.1:2545708-2627863 GCF_025370935.1 Choristoneura fumiferana
AGTGTAATTTTTTACTAAAACATAATAAATTGTGATTATTAGGGCCTTCATTAACTGCCCCCTTAAAGTTTGAGGTAGTATCAAAAATACCACGCTGTATAAGACTACAAAAAAATAGATAATCTTTACAAACTTTAGTAACGCTAAAGCCCTCTAAAGGTTTCTCTTAATCTTATTTTTTTTTAAATTGTTTAATTTATGGAAACCAATAGTAGGGACTTCCCCGAGAGTTCGGACGAAGTACACGACTTCCACAAAAAGTGCCACATTTTATTTTCAAATGCACCGAGATCTTCCTCGGCGTTGTAATTGTCCACTTTTCTACTTTTACACTTAGAGCATTTATCCTTCTGGATGATTTCTATATTTAAAATTTCCAAGCACTGTATTTTTCTTAACACATAAACACATTTTTATTTTCTAATTACGCTTTTACAGGTTATTTTATACAAGCTATCTATGCCGTAAGTAGTACGTCAAACTTATAGAAAAAATAGGTAAATGATCTACTAAATATTAAAATGAGGTTTAAAAGTTTCATCGTATTCTGATTTTTAAAAAATGTATAGGTTAGTACCATGATATTTAACTGTGGTATTCGGAATAGATTATTCTAATCTGCGTTCTGAACCAACTCAATTTCTAATCGTAATCGTAAAGAATCTATAGATGTAATTGGTAATTTCGTATGTATACTTTTATTTGTTTAAAATATAATCGTACTAAATTATATTATAAATATGACAGTAGATGAATGTGAGCATGGTGTATTTTTTACTTTAAAACAGCTGGATTGATTTAGGTGATTAGGTGACTTAATTATGTTACACGCGACTCCACCGACAAATAATTCGTTAAATAAATCTAGCAATTGAGAACAAAATCTTACAAAAATCTATCAAATCTGGAGTCGCGTGTTAACAGCTATTTAATAAAATAAACATGAATCAACATAAGAATGTCAAGAACATGAAATTTTGATATTATTGTCCAATAATTATAGCATTTTTCGCATTTCGGCTTGCACCGATATCGCCACTAAATATCAATTATATCAGATCGGATGGTGTGAATACACACTCAAGAAGATAAAAAATATATAATTATATTGATAAAAATATTCCAGCCCTCGATTCCATATGCCTCGTTTGAAGACACTTTTGAAGCATACAACGATTTAGCAATATGCCCTCAAATATCAGAGTTCGACAGCACTACAATAGTCGGCAGCCTCGACTGCTTGCACCTTAACATCTACGTTCCTAACGTCGCTTCTTCTACCAATCGCCATCCCGTGCTAGACTGGATTCATGGCGGAGGATTTTCCGGAAGATATGTCTTCGGACCTAAGTTTTTGGTCCGACATGATGTGATTTTAGTGATAATTAATTACAGACTAGGTACGTACGGCTTCGTGTGCCTTGACACTCCAGCAGCGCCTGGAAACCAGGGACTAAAAGACCAAATATTAGCTATGAAATGGGTAAAAGACAATGTAGAAGCATTCGGTGGTGATTCTATCAAAATTACAGTGTTTGGAGAAAGTGCTGGAGCAGCTTAAATAAATTTCCATTTTAATTTAGGTCAAGATGATCTTTTCAATCAAGCTATTTTACAGAGCCGAAATATTTTAAATCCTAAGGCTTACAAGAAAGCTAGTAAGGATGCTGTATTACAATTAAGTGAACAGCTCGGCTTTATAACACATGATATGCACGAAGCCTTATCATTCTTATCTACAGTTGACTCAACCATTATAATTGCGAGTTCAAGTGAATTAGGATTGTCATTTAGACCATGTGTAGAAAATAACTTTGATGATGTATTTTTAACTGTCTATCCGATTAATATACAAGCTAAAAATTGCCTCTTTTATTGGTTTCAATAACGATGAATGCATCTTTTTTTATAACTGTTACACTGCTGAATATTTCGTGGAAAACGACTTTCTGTATGACAATCTAAACATTAGTTTTGAATTTGATGACCGTACTTACGATGAAATGTCAGAGTTTCTCAAAAACATTTATTTTGGTGACAAACCTGTTAATGAAGAATCTTCAGTTGCCAAAGGCTCCCCAAGGCTCTCCACTCAGACCGGTCTTGTGCTTTCCGCATCCAACACGATCCCGCGATCTTAACCAGGTCGTCGCTCCATCTTGTTGGAGGCCTACCGACAGCTCGTCTCCTGGTCCGCGGACGCCATTCGAGAACCTTCTGACCTCATCGGCCATCAGTCCTGCGAGCAATGTGCCCCGCCCACTGCCACTCATCTTTAATTGTATACCTTTTAGAAATCAAACTCCTGAGACGACGGAGCTGCTGCCAGTATCGTGGATCCCAGCCACCAGGGACACGTGGAACTACCGGAACATAGATTTGGAGCTGGCCATGGAGACCAGACCCTTCAAGGAAAGAATGGCTTTGCTGGACTTGTTCTACAAGATATACCAGAAGTTCTAAACTGGATATGGTAGCCATTAATGCGAAAAATCACTTCTTTCAAAGTTTTATTACTAAATGCTATAGTTACATGACTTAATGATTTAAAAAAAAATGTTTATTTCAATAAATTTGCATTATAACTCATTAATGTTGGCTTCAAATCTTACATAAATTAAAAAGATTTTTACCTACATCACTTAGGTATGTGGCGAAAATTAATCCAAAAATTATGTTGCTTGTCGGGTAGGGCTATTTTGATGATAAACTTAAGGTTTGTTATCAAAACACAGTCAAACTTATACGAATATAACATACCTCTTTTTGCGCCAAGAGTTAAAAATATCCATTTTTCTCATTCAAAATTAAACAGCGATAATAAAAACCACTTCAAAACCAAAGCATCCTTTTAATGGCAAAATAAGAATCATTCGCTATTTAGTCTTTCATTAATTCTTACTCTCATTTCAGTTAATCACGGCTTTAAAAAAAAGCAAAATGGCTGCTTCGCGGGAGAAAATCTATTGAGAGCTAAATGGATCTCCCTAGCGCAGATGTAAGGAATACTCTGTGTTTAGGGTTCCGTGTTCTTGAAATTAATTTTAAAACGAACTTCTTTTGCAACGCCGTTTTTAGGGTATTACTGAGACTCCGCTGTCTGTCACTCTGTCTGTCTGTCCGTCTGTCACAGGGCTCTATTTCTTGAACCGTAATGGTTAGATTTTTGAAATTTTCAGAGTATGTAAGTAGAAAACCGGCCAAGAGCGTGTCGGACACGCCCAAAATAGGGTTCAGTAGCCATAACGAAAAATTAAGTAATATTTTTCTAAGGATTTCGTATTTTATACGGAATCTTCCAAGTTAAGGTATATTTTATACCTTAGGCTGCTATTTACTCATCTGTCTGTCTGTCTGTCTGTCCGTCCGCGGCTTTGCTCAGGGAGTATCAATGCTAGAAAGCTGTAATTTTGCACGGATATATAAGTAAACTATGCCGAAAAATGGTACAGACGTAAGGTGGGGGTGATTTTTTTTCTCATCCAACCCAATAGTGTGGGGTAAAGTTGGATAGGTCTTTTAAAACCATTAGGGATTTGCTAAGACGATTTTTCGATTCAGTGATTTGTTTGCGAAATACTAACTTTAAAGTGCAAATTTTCATTAAAATCGAGCGTCCCCCCTCTAAAATCTAAACTGGTGGTGGAAAAATTTGAAAAAAATCAGGATGGTAGTAAGTATAATCAACATTCAAGGAAACTATAACGGCTAAGTTTGATTGAGAAGTATTAGTAGTTTATGAGTAAATAGCAGCCTAAGGTATAAATATACCTAAATTTGGAAGATTCCGTATAAAATACGAAATCCTTAGAAAAATATTACTTAATTTTTTCGTAATGGCTACGGAACCCTATTTTGGGCGTGTCCGACACGCTCTTGTTTGCTTAATATTAATAACGGCAACAGGTTAGACGTCTGAAATATTTGCAGTCTTTAGTTGTATAATCATATCAGCCGTAGGACGTCCACTGTTGGACATTACGTAAACCTCCTGTTGCTTCGGTTGTATTCATGATGAACCCACGGCTTTTAATAGTTGATCCGTTTACTCGTATCTCGTTGGTGGGCGTCCTACGCTGCGCTTGCCGATGCGCGGTCTCCATTCAACAAAATAAAATAAAATATGTTAATCGTCATGGAGGGCGTTTTAGATTTAGTGCCGCTAATTGGCTACTAACAAAAAAAAATTTAGTGTTACTAATTTTAAATTCGCACGTCCTTTAAGAAAATATAAGGAACCCTGCTTGGTTTCTTCAAAGCAAAGTCTGTACCACTACCATGAGTTTACATTGAGCGTACTCGATAGCGACGGCGTAAATTATTTGTATGGAGAATTGTACAGCGCCTCTACAAATAATTTACGCCGTCGCTATCGAGTACGGTCACTGTAAACCCATGGTAGTGGTACTGAGCAGGTTCCGTTTCAACTGAATCGAACCGTACCGTAGGGAATTGCATACTTAATTAAATGCAGATGGTACAGGTTTCATTCGAAGTCAATCTTAAAAGTTATCGGGTTTTTCAGGATACAGAAAACAGGTTCCCAGTCATCATTTTATAGCGTGTATTTTTAATACTACCTCAAACTGTAACCAGACGAAGATTTAAGTGCTGTGAACCGATATCAAAAGAAATTGTTAATTTAAAATTACTAGAGCGTAATTAATTTTTGAAATATTTTCGAGCAGCAATGTAATGCGTACAATAATTTGATACGAGAGAGAAACGTTCTGTGACAGCTGTCACGTCAACAAGTGCGACGTTTTGAATAAAAACAAAGCTGTACCACGTAGTGATACATTGCGTGCGTAATTTTGTAAGGAAAATAATAAACCATTACTTTTTTTACTAAAACATAATAAAATATTATTAGGGCCTTCACTAACTACCCTTAAAGTTTGAGGTAGTATCAAAAATACACGCTATATTTGTCTTCCCTAGAGTAAAAGTTATTTGTGTCACAAGCAAATATTTACGGTACATTGAATCCAGAATGTAGCGAAGGTTCTGCAGTAGAATCCTGAGCGTAATGAGGGATTAAGTGTTCAAAGATAAAATAATTGTGGCTCATAAGTACAACTTTAAGTAAGAAACTTGTTCTAAATATTATTAAAGAACAATCAGCATAGAAATAGTGGCTTACAATTATCAACTCAAATGGCATTTGCAATAAAACACTCAGAAAAGCCTTGAACAGAAAGGTGCACTTTGCTCCCTCTGTCAGGGAGGAAAAGTTACTTATCTGAAGGAGAGTGTGAAAAATTTAAGTTATTATGCGTATTATATTGTTAAAATAGTAAATAGTAGTAATCGCTTTGTACAGCACTAAAATAATTACAAATTTTATGGCCAATATCTGTGCTGCCATCTCTATTTGTTTTATCGGAATAAACAGCGACAGCATCACATTTATCTGTCAAATAAAGTTTATTGATGAGATTGAAACAGGCTCTAAAATTTATAACGTTTGGTTAAGCGCTAATACTTTTCTATTATGTTATTTGTCTAGTTTATTTCCATCCCTTTCAAATAACTGAACCATTTAAGCTAGGAATCCAAATGAAACTAGTGTCGTAACGAAGGCGACGTCGGAATGCAATAGAACATTCCGCGCTTGTTTATATTGTGCGTTAAAATAGAGCCAAGTCTTAGAAATGTGTATTTAACGTAAATAATTTGTTCAATTAAGTTACTTTGCGGAGGTCAAAGTCAAAGTCAAAGTCAAAATATCTTTATTCAATTTAGGCTATAACAAGCACTTATGAATGTCAAAAAAAAAACTACCACCGGTTCAGAAAACCTCTGTTGAGAAGAATCCGGCAAGAAACACAACGAGGTATTTTTTTAAACAGATTTACAATATTATTAAATGATATCTATACATCACAAGTATTTAACACAACTTTATTTTTAACACAGTAGGTTCGCTATTTGAAGGGATCGCTAATGCGGATCGGAATTATTTCCAAATATCCCTGTCCATGTTATAATCATTAACTTTATAATACGCCTTAGATATTAATGTCTTCTTGACAATAGATCTGAATCATTGAACTACACATTCTATCACCAGGTATTGGATGGTTGGAGTCTAAGATCTAGTAGCATGGTGAACGATTGTTGGCTCTGGTGATGAACCCTGGTTGAGTTTGAAACGCGTCAGCGTAGTGGTGATAGTTTGGTTTGGGTAATGTGTGTATTATGTGTATTTTTACAGTGCGGGGGCGAAGGAGCTCTATGAACACACATAGACGTAGCTATTGAAAGGCCTCAGTGCCAGTTTTTTATTGCAACAAATGACTGGTATGTGTCTGGTGAAAAAGAAGTATGTTGCCAGTGATGACCTATATCCTGTCCATTGTGTCTTTCTAAAATAGATCTTTGTATAATATAGTAAGTATAATATATGTGTATGTGTATATATATATATATATTTGTCATACTAATTGTTGTTTATTTAGTGTAGTTATTTATATGTTATATATTACTTTATTCTCACTGTGCATAAATTACTGTTCGCCTATGTTTGAGTTTTCCTTTCCAGTTTAGGTTAGGTTGAAAAGATCCCTTTCTTTTTTGTATTATTTTGTGTTTTATGTACAATTATTTACATACATACATACATCTTTGTTCAACAGTTGATGAATTCGGCTAATTATGACGATATTAATAGTTTATAAATGCTTACAATGGTGGTTCGATATATAAGTTTAGTCTGGAAATATATCACGATCATAATTTTACGCACTTGGTCGGACACTGCCACGCCGTATTTAAACGACGAGGAGTTTCCGCGGTCAGGTTTCAGTTCGCAAAGTTAAGTGTTAAGTTAACAAATGTATTTTTTTATCAACTCCTCCTGCGCTGTGCTAATAAATAGCGCATTGGCGCAAAGAAGCATGAAATATGTATCGTTTCAATTAACATTTATTAACCCGTGATTTAAATGGAAATTTATCCCGTCAAACCAGAGTTACGTCGGCCTAATTTTTCACTGAAAATTATCGGTAAACATGGTTTAATGGTCCCATTAAATTCATTGTTGCTAACAAACCCCAATTTGCACAGTGGTCCGCGCGCGGACAAAATGAAGTAATTAATTTGAGCATTTCGAAGCGTTTTGTTTACGAAATCAATTTCAGTTATAGCGAGAGGGTTAGAAGGTTGCGCGTTCATTGAAATTTTCGTGGCGGTTTTTTTATCTGTGGGCTTAATTTTTTTTTATTCGACTGGATGGAAAACGAGCAAGTGGGTCTCCTGATGGTAAGAGATCACCACCGCCCATAAATATCTGCAACACCAAGGGTATTGCAGACGCGTTGCCAACCTAGAGGTCTAAGATGGGATACCTCACGTGCCAGTAATTTCACCGGCTGTCTCACTCTCCACGCCGAAACACAACAGTGCAAGCACTGCTGCTTCACGGCAGGATAAGCGAGCAAGATGGTGATAGCAATCCGGGCGGACCTTGCACAAAGCCCTACCACCTGCTAATTAGCCATTTTCATGAAAAAAATATTTTGGATGTTTGTTTTTTATAACCTGTGGTGACTTGTAGATACTACTAGTAGATAAATTATACAACAAAATAGCAACAACTGCGGTTATCAAAGAAGTTTATTCAAATTACTCGACTAGTGTTTAAGATTTTTGTAAATTTTATGTCTTTTTGAAGAAAGGAAGCTTATAAAAAGAAAAGAAAAAAAACAATCATTCGTGACATTTACAAAGCAGAGAAAAAGAAACACGGAAATCGAGACAAGTTTTGTTACGAAATGGTCCCAACTCAGCATGATGTCAACCTTGCGGCTTATGTCACCTTTTTTTGGTTGAATCGTATCATATCAGCCGTAGGACGACCACAGTTGGACACAGACCTCCTCCATTTACCTCCAGTTTCTTCTGTTAGAAGCGGCCTGCATCCACCGGTTAGTTACCCGCTGTTTTTACCAGCTCATCCGTCCATCTCGTTGGTGGACGTCTGCCGCTGCGCTTGCCGATCCACGCCTCAACGGCCATCTGTTCTACATGCTATATTTTATGGCATGCCTTAGTGATTATTATATTTTATTTATTTATTTGTTGCTGTTTATCTCACTACCTATATTTATTTTGGACGTATATTATATGTACGATATAATTATGTATGTATTCGTAGATGTATTGCTGTTACGTTTAAATTTTCTGATCTACTTTTGATGCACCACCTGTTGTAAACTAGTCCTTCCTTCTTTCTGTAAAAAAGGTTGCCTGGAAGAGATCGCTCTTAAGCGATAAGGCCGCCTATTGCTCACCTTGTAATTTTTTTTCTCTGTGTATCTGTTTTCTGTATCGCTTACTATGTCTGGTGTACAATAAAGAGTCTTTGTATTGTATTGTATTGTATTGTATTGACGATAAATAACGCAAAAAATATATTTTATAACTATTTTTTATTATTATTACTAGAGGGGTGGAAACGAGCAAGCGGGTCATCTGATGGGAAATGATCATCGCCCATGAGTACCAACTACTCAAGGAGAGCAATAGGTCCGTTGCCCGACTTTTAAGAAAATATAAGCACCTTTCTTGAAAGCACGAGCCCGGGCCGAGCTCGAGTTGTCATAATTCAAATTTAAACTGTGAACTTCAACAATTAATATAACATTCAAACACATTTAACTAAATTGGATTAACGCTGTAATGAATAGTGCGGTTTGTTTCAGAATTGAATTATACAATAAGGGCATAAATTTTATTCGTTTATCAAATACGATCCAATCTCGTGTTAAACCTACAACGCTACAAATTATTAGCTGCGTTGCAATCCAAAAATTATTGATGTTTGGTCGTTTTAAGCGGCTGCGTTGGCGTTCAAACCAATGTGCAATAACGGCCGTAATTTACTCATATTGTTTATTTTGTTAGATATTGAAATAAAGATTACTGTAATTAAAATACAGATAGATACATTCAATGGCATATTATTGCCTGATTGCGTGACACTAGCGCAAACCGCCATGATAACGTCAGTTCTCTTTATATTTTGTCGCCATTAGGCACTTGTCTCAGCGCCAGCGAGGAAACGATTGGCTATCGACTATTTTCTCGCTCAAGAAACGAACAAAAGATATACGATCCTGTGTGAGTAAAAGAGACATATATATTAATAGTTGATCGCTGGCTGTTCACACTGTCGGCGAGAACTCGCTCTTACATCTTTTGTCGCAGCGACAAGAGCTATAAAACTCGCTGAGCTATAGATACTCGCTCAGCGATGTCAGCTTGGCGGCCGCCCCGCACGAGCGAGTCGAGTGGAGCGAGTAATCGCCCGTCGCACGCGAACACTCGCTTACAGCCGAGCGACAAAACTACACTCGCTTCTCGCTGCTCGCCCACTCGTTTCTAGTTACTCGCTCTGCCCGCTTCTCGCCCATCGTCGGCGGTGGGACAAGTGCCTTACGGATCATGACCACGCATATTTCCAATTTTTTTTAAAGATAAGTATTCAAAAAACTGTTTACGGTGTTGTGCTAGTGCTGCACTCTGACGGCAGAAAATTGCAGTAATATTCCCTATTCGGCATTTTCTTGGTAACAACAATATATATTATACAGTATGTTACCGGCAGCGAGTAACTAACCACTTTCTCCAGGATGTCATCTACGTAGCCAGTGCATCACAGGTAGAAATGTCTCGTAACTCGATTCGTGGAGCGAAGTCACGGGCAATAGCTAGTAACTAATGACTTTGTCAAGAATGTCATCTACTTAGCCAGCACGACACAGGTAGAGATGAGTCGTATTCTTGGAACGAAGTCACGGGCAACAGCTAGTAAGTAATAACGTTCTCAAGGATGTCATCTACGTAGTCAGCGCATCACAGGTAGAGATGTGTCGTAACTCGATTCCAGCCTCTTAGCGGCAGGAAACTTTGATATAACTTAAATTTGAAACAGCGGCCTTAGTCTTAAACAGGAAACGCTAGGCTTCCGCATAATATCCGGCCACAGGTAAGAACAGAGCAGACACTTGAGTCATAAAACGCTGGAGTTAAAAGTATAAATATATTTTTTCTTCGTTCATGGGTTTAAATGTTTAACCGTTAGTTATAATATAATTTTTACAGGATTTTAATCTTGGTTATTTTTTAAGGATCCCAATCGTCTATTCGAACAAAACAAACAGATACGGCATCACATTTATCCGTCAGTTAAAATTAATCAATGGGGGGTGAAACGGCCCCTTAAAGTTCAATTCAAAGGATCAAACCGCAAGCGTTATTTTGAACAAGCTCTAGCTGTGGCCAAGGCTGTAGCGATCATTCGCATGACATCAAAGCGGCGTGTCTTCCTCTAATTATAAACTGAATATTTCTTTGCCTTCACTTCCTTTCGATAAAGGAAAACATTAACAACTTCCTCCTACGTCGCATTTAAGTCTCTTTTGCAATTCTTGTAATATTATGAAAGAGCTAAATAATTTAACTTTGGGATAATGTGAAGTTAGTATTTCTTACTGAATGTTATTAGTGTGATATCTGTTTTTAAAAGTATATAGGCGTTCTCAATAAAAATGTACGCTCTCTTTTTTTGAAATTTTGGAAAAATGTGGTTTTTCCTACTCAGAATCAAGAGCACAATCGATTCCGATAGTTTAAAAAAGTCCTCGAAAAAAATATCAGTTTTGCGGCGTTTTTTTCATACACTCAGTATGGGCATGACGAAACTGACTCATAAAATTTTAAATAATTTATTGAATCAGGCGTTACTTTGCGGAGATCCATATCAATGAACTTAAAGAATTTACTTGCTCAGCTGCGACCTTATGATAGCTAAGTGTATGCAAGATATGCGTATTTATGCAGTTCCTCCACCTCCACACTGTAAGAACACACACAAATCACACAAACCTATTTATCACAACCACCACACTACACTGACGCGTTTCGAACTCAACCAGAGCTCATCTTTAGAGCAACACAACCGTACACCATGCTACCCCACCCACCGCACCACCGCAGCCGCACCGCAATGTAATGCAACTTGCACGATTTTTCTTGCAAGTCTAAACTCGGCTTTAGTCAATATGGTCGCAGATCGCCATTGTATGTATTTGACGTAAACGGGGTCAAATCATTTAATATCCACGCCCAATCAACTCCAACGCTTGATTACAAGGGAAAACACACCTAAACACTCAGTCTCGTGGCTCGCCAAAATTAATTAATCTATGAATATTAATCATTGGCCGGAGGTATCTATTTTGAAGTGGTTCAAGTTACAAGAGTATCGCCCACTTTAAAAACGTTTTCACAATCACCGTTCCGATATAAAGGCGTCCAACGCCGATAGGAAACCAGCGCGAGTTAAGTATATGAAATGTATCGGATCCGTTATTTGAAATCAGATCGGTATCAAATTTCAGTTCTATTGAGGTGGAGTGAACAATCACAATTCACTCTGTATTGCAAGTGTTATTTCTTACCCGAGTAAGCCGAGGGCAAAAGATCTCGCGGACGCTCTCCGACACGGTGGACAGACCTCATCAAATCTGTGACGCACTCTAATATAAACTTTTTTCTTTTTTATTGCTCCCACTCTGCCAGACATCGGGCTACTTGGCGACGCGTCGCGAGAGCTGCGGTGGCGCAGGAATCGATCGACCGAAGCATATGACCACGACCACTCTGTCAAGAGTGAACGACTAAGAAGAAGATTTCTTACCCGTATTAGTAAATGAAGTAAGAATAAAATAAAATTCCCAAATCAGCAAACTACCGGTATTGCGAACGGCGCTGATCTTGGAATCATCAGGTCATCAGGATTGTTTGGTTTTGGTACCAGAGTTTTAGTATTTTTTTAGTAAATTAAAAAGTAAGGTCTTCCGCCACCCGTATCCATTAAAACCCTGCAATTTTCACCAGGTCATCAGTCCACTTTGTAAAGAGTCTACCCATGCTGCGTCTTCCGCCTCAGAAGATCGTACGTATAAACCGTTTACAAAACGCTAATCGTCCGAAGTTCAAAACTCAAACCAAAACCAATCAAAGTACGTGTCGACCAAAGGGCTGCAATACGTTTTTAAGAGGTTTTACGCCTCATCCACGTCCGTCATTAATATTGAACGCCGTTAATTGCCCGTGTAATTAAAATTTATTGGACCCCTAAGCCCTTAGGGATAGCCCTTACATAAATTTAAGCTCTTTTAAGCAGACCTCCAATAATAATATTTACTATTGTCTAGTAATAGTGGCTTGTTTTATTTGGCCTAAATAAGACAGGGATGTTAATAAATAGAAGGTAGAAATTATTTATTTTAGATGCCTATGCTATCTTCCTGTCTTTGTTTGATTAATAATTTAGAATATTGTGATTCCCTTGTATGTAGTTAAATTCAAGTTTATTTTCTAGTACTCGTGCTTCCATTAATTATATTGCACAATTTCAATTGATTCCACACGTAACATTGGAGTAGGAACCTCTGTATTTTTCAATTTCTTAATATTTTTTAGGACCTCGATAAATTTATACTGTATCGACGTACTGTGTAAAATGCCACAACGACCGATGCTGTGCCATCACCATCCATTGTTTGGTGGAGAACCTTCGCCGAATTAGCAGTCCACCTTGTGAAAGGTCTGCCAACGCTGCATCTTCTGATTCGTGGTTATCATTCTACGAGTAAAGCATTTCTTCTCGAATGGTTACTCGTATCTGTTTTGCGAATAATGTGGTTTGCCCATAATAATTATCAAAACATCTATATTAATATGTTAAATTTGAAGTAGGAACCTAAGGTTTTTTCAATTTCTGGTGATAAATTTTTGCTGTATCGACGTACTTGTAAAAATCCAGACGATTGTTCTTGTGCCATCACCATCCATTGTTTGGTGGAGAACCTTCACCGAATTATCAGTCCACCTTGTGGAAGGTCTACCAACACTGCATCTTTTGATTCGTGGTTATCATTCTAGAACATTTTCTTCTCCAATGGTGGGAATAATGTGGTTTGCCCAAAATAATTATCAAAACATCTATATTATATGTTAAGTTTGAAGCTTTGGTGGCCAAAGGTTTTCATCTATGGCCTCTCAAGCCGAGAATCATGAGTTCAAATAGGTTTTGAAATGTGTGCTACTCCGTTGTCATTAAAAATTATCCAGACGATAGTGTTAAGAAATACCCGACCCTTTTTCAGCTTTTTAAAGCCAACAGCCGGTAGAGTAGCCATTAAGGCTGGTTGGACGTTTTTAAGCACGATTAAACCCTTATTTGCTCCCAATTTCACGGGCCATAGACCAAATGGCATTGGCATTTTTTCTCGCTACTCGACTTGGTTGCGGTCTCGGGTTCCAATCCCGACGCAAGTAAATTTTTCGTTCGTTAGTTTTGGGGTGTTGCCAATTTGTATTACTTTAAAAAATCCATTACCCTATTAGAGAAGTTCAATTAAGCAAATCAGTATTTTTACTTTGGCTGTCATGTTTTAAACTTCATCCCTGCCTATATACGTCTCACTGCAGAATGGCTTGGGTCGCAGTTCCCACGTAGGCCTATTACGGACTGGAGACATTACACACCACACAGTTGAATTGCTTTGCAGATTTATCGCAATTTATTTCACAATGTTGTCCTTTGCTATAAACTAATGGTAAATTTCAAATGTGATTTCGCTCATAAATTCCAAAATACTCAGAAGTGTGACCCCAGGCTCGAACCCACGACCCTCTAATTGAGAGGTAATTAAATTAGGTCATACCACTAGACTACCTCAACTTGTCTCTTGTCACAATGTCGAGCATGTTGTACTGGTACCTATAAAATTGGAATGACGGTAATACCAATACCAATGACCTCTAGGGTCGTGTGTTCAAACCCGGACCTGCACCTCAAATTTTTTCGTAGTTTACACTTAAATTACGCTTATGATTTAGCTTCTCGGTAAAGGAAAACATCATTATAAAACATGACTACTTACAGCTACAAAGAAAATGTATGCGAAGATGTCTAGAACACTTTCTGCGAGCTTGCTATAGCCCAAACCCTCTATACATATGGCATAAATTCAACACTTTCTAACAAAAAAAAATTGAAACTAAAATTCCATTTAAAAGTTCCGGCTCAAATTTCTGATAATGAAGCAAGTACTTTTCCACTTTATTCTTTATTTCCAATGCTTTATGACTCTCGAAAACCTATTAAGCCGGCCTGTTCAGACCAAAGTGGCGGTTTTCATTCCGTTCTTTGCATTTTAAAAATTCCATTTAACGCTTCACGCTGTGGCAGGCACTTTGATTCGTTCAGTCCCCAGTGATGCACAGTTTCTGGAAGCACTGTGGCAGCCATTCATTGATTAAAGAAAAGAAAAGTATAAATTTATTCGATTTTAACTACTTCATGAATAAAAATATGCAGCGTTATCGAGTATCTTATTAGGTGGCCCTAGAAATTTATAAATTCCAGAATATTTTCAGAAATTCAATTAAGTTCTAGAATGTTTCAGGAATTTTTCATGCAATTTCAAGTTTCTGTAATAAAGCAGGCTGTTGAAATAAATAATAAGACATTGTATCTAGTAATAACCATCATCATCATATCAGCAGTAGAACGTCCACTGCTGGACATAGGTGTCCCCTATAGACCTCAACTTGCTTCGGTTTGAAGCGGCCAACATTCACAGTGAACTTGCGGCTTTAATAACTTCATCCATTCTATTTTGTTGGTGTCTACCAACAGGACGTCTGTCCTACGATGCGTTTGTCGATCCGCGGTATCCATTCCAAAACTTGTCGGCCCCAACGACCATCTGTTCTCCATGCTACATGATCTGCCCATTGTCACTTCAACGACCTAATTCACTTGACTATGTCGGTGACCATCGTTCTTGTACGTATGTCCTCATTTTTGATTAGATCCCATAGAGAAACCTCGAGCATAGCCCTCTCTTTAGCTCGCTGAGCAACTCTGAGCCTATTCATTAGAACTATAGTGAAGCTGAAGCCCTAACGTCTTGGATCCATATGTCATCACTGGCAACACAATCTGGCCAAAGACTTTCGTCTAACCGTACCAAATTTAATCTAAATTAGCTCGGTGCGTGCAGCGTGAAGTGATAACAGACAGTTAGCTTTATTTTTTTAGTTTACTAGCCACTGTGTGCAAATGGTCTGGATCTCGTATAATCTTCACTTCCTACTTATTCTTCTCCTTCTTTTCTGTCAGTGGGTATTTCACTTTTAACAGCATTTCCAGTAATGTTAGCCCTTTGGATGGCGAAATTACAAACACTAGGCATTGCAACGCTACAGCTCAATCCTTAATAACGTAACGTTCTATTATATTAAATCTGCAGTTATGAGACTGCTTTTTGGAAGCATTTGAGAGACTGCAGTTAAACCTGTTAAAATAAACAAATTGTTAAAATTTTGTATTTACTTTCCTAACTTTTTCATAATCACAAATTAGATGCAAATATAAATAGTTTATTTCAATATAGAGCTCATAGAAGAAAAATATCAGTCGGACTCTAAATTAGGCTCGTGTATTGGGCGTCTACAGATGCGATTAACGTTACGTTACATTATTATTATTATTTTTTTAGAGCAAAACGGAATTATTTATTAGATTAAAACCAAATCAATGGCAAAAATACACGTAAGAACGTTTAAAAAATATCAAGACAAAAATTAATCTCGCAAGGGAGAACTCAACACTAGAGGTAAAGTCTAGGAATTTGAATTACATGCCGGCGGAACCCTTTTGTAATTAACAGGATTATTTCTTTGGCAGGTGTATGGAATATTAACGTGTCATTTGGAGTCAAATGAGTGTGCGAGTGGTCAAAGTATAAATTAAACTGTAACCAATCATAACGTTGCACATTATTTGAAAATAGATACAGTTTAGATTTTACCATTATTAACAACTAGGTCATCCATCCATCTCGTTGGTGGACGTCCTACGCTGCGCTTGCCGATCCGCGGTCTCCACTCGAGATCTTTTCGCCCCAATGGCCATCTGTTCTCCGTGCTATATGGCCTGCCCATTGCCACTTCAACGAGCTAATTCACTTGGCTATGTCAGTGACCCTCGTTCTTCAACGTATCTCCTCATTTCTGATTCGATCCCGTAGAGAAACCCCAAGCATAGCTCTCTCCATAGCTCGCTGAGCAATTCTGAGCCTATTTATAAGGCCTATAGTGAAGCACCACGTCTCGGATCCATATGTCATCACTGGCAACACACATTGGTTAAAGACTTTCGTCTTAAGGCACTCAGGAATTTTGGACGAGAAGACATTGCGGAGTTTCCCAAACGGTGCCCACCTGGTTAAAGCCCTGGGTTCACGGTGGTGACAAGCCGCTGCCCACCGAAGCGACTGGAGGTCTATGTCAACAATGGACGTCCTGCGGCTGAGGTGATTATGATGAACAACTAGGTAATAAGAGACCGTTTGTGAATAACAATTTAATTTAATTAGTTTAGCTTAGTTAAGTCTCGAGTTTGAGAGGCATACATTCGTTGTTATCAGTATAATCCAAACTGATAAATTATCTATGGAACATTGATGATTTGAAACCAGTTACTATTCTATAACACACGAGCAATCCAGCTGTTTTTGACTATGTATTTTTTTTAAATCAGGAATCTAACTAATTACACCATCGTCAGCAGTTGCATGGTAACCATAGTATAAGCTTGACTTGGTATGGAACTAACTGAATCCTGTCCCGTGATACTTTTTCTAAATATTAAGCTACTGTTACACAATGCTAATTACTAGCATGAAAGCATGTAACTATTGAGCAAATGCTACCTACTAGCATGTGTATAGGGCACGTGCTACTATTAAGTATGCTTATTCAGTGGCATACTGGTACTTCAGGTACTAGCATGCTTATAAACATGCTTATTAGCATGCTAGTAACGAGCAAGTGTAAGACGGCCTTCACTCATTGTACTTTTTAATCTCAGCTTGGTATAAAACTATAACAATAGAATTGCTATAAATTTTCTCGTGTTCTTTTTTTAATATTAAAATGGGATCACATGAAATGACTAGTTCGAAATTTCATTCAATTTCAATCATTTTAAAATGTATGAACTCAAAACGGTATAACTATTTCATTCCATAACACAAAGCTTACAAGAGCCACTGTGTACATCTTGTGTATTCCTTGCCACGGCCAACTAGAAGGCAGGATCCCCTATTTGCCGAACTTTCAGTCTCAAGAGTATAAAACTTGGTACACTGTCGAGCGAACGAAATGATATAACGATAAAAAGCTGTGGTTGAAGTTTTTGTAAATTAACAGAGTTCTAGACTACAAGACTTGTTTTTCCGTTTCAGTTTTTGATTATTTTAATAAACTTTATATTTTACACTTTTTTGATATTCCCATGAAAACGATAAATAACGATAGGTGGCTTAAAAATGTTTTAACTTGTGTTATGTTGGTATATATATATATATAATAAAAACCTATACACTTAGTTACAAATAAACAAACATGTCACCCTTCATATTTTTTTACGGCGGACACAATTTTGAAATATCATATGTCATGTCCACCGATTTTATATCGAGATAGACGAGAAGAGCGCTTAAAGCTGTATGAAAACCTAGCGTGTCCAATTTTTCGTAACTACGAATACGTCACGAGCGAGAATTAGTGATGGGAAATCAAGACCGCACGGTACCGATTCAAAGGCGCGCGGAACAGATTCAAATCCGTTTAAAAGTTAAAAGTTAGTTAAAAGTTTAACAAAACAAAACAGACAAAACTTAACTTTAACTTTGTAAGTTAGACAAAACTTTGACCATAGATTAAACTTTTAACATGCAAGGTAGGTAAACTCTTAAGGTCTGTCTCGATATAAGGTCCGTGGTCATGTCTCATGTCACTCCAAAAGTTTTGACAAATATATTAGTTCTTAAGTTAAAAATCGTTTAGCCGTTTAGATTACAGAGAGCGCCGTCCAACGAATAGATATACATATACAACATAGCCCTCCTTCGGGCATTCGTGTAAAAAGCTGATCCCGAATTTATGATGGTTTTATTTTCTTCTTGCAAATTTAAATCCAAATATGAAAGAAAGAGATCGCTCCGTAGAGAGGGCTGCCCATTTGTATCTTGCAAGTTTTTGCAATATTATAATTGTTCTTAATTTTTTAATAAGTATATGTCGCTCGTTAAACAGACATCGTATCTTTTTTTACGTTCTTGAGTTCATAACGCTAAAAACCTCATGTACACTTTATTTTGTCCGCCAGTGCACCACCTAACCACTCAACGGGATTGTATAAATCCCGAATACTCCCGCTTTTAGTTCTGCTACAATTTAAGCTTTTCAAACGCTGGAACTGATGTGATGCGTGATAACCGCCAGAACAACGCATGTCTCATTTTGTATTCATGTTATTCAGAATAATGATTTTGGGATAATTTCGGACGTTTCAATTGGTTATTTAAATCAGCGTGGATGCCGATACATTACCGAGAAACAAGGCGTATGCAATAGCATATTCATCATCATTATCGTCAACATCATCTTTATATTAGCCGTAGGACGTCCACTGTTGGCTATAGGCCTCACCTAATAGCATAATCGTTTAAAGGGTTTCGTAGTCAACGAAGAACCTTTATAGTTTCGCCATGTCTGTCTGTCTGTCTGTCCGCAGCTAAGCTCTACCATTACTACTAGAAAGCTGTAATTTGGCATGAATATACATATCAGTCACGCCGACAAAGTGACAGAATTAAAAAAAAAATTAGTGCACCTTCCATAGACGTAAAGTGGGGTGATTTTTTTTTCTCGACTAACTCTATAGTGTGGGATATTGTTGGATAGGTCTTTTAAAACCATTGTGGGGTTGCTATGACAATTATTAATTTTATTAATTGCTTTAACACCGTGTAGCAAGAGTTTTTGAAAAAACTAGTATCTGATTAAAACGAAAACATTTCCTTGAAGTAAAATAAGCAACTACTCAAAATTAAATGATTTAACGCAGTTTCTCTCCAAGAGCCATAAATTTTTCCATCCCGTAATGTGTCTGTACTTAGAAGTAGGACTTCAAATAATAATGTATTAGAGACTAGAGTTTACCCGCGGCTTGCGCACGCGTAAACTATGCGATCTAGTAGTTGCGATTGTAATTCCGTGATTTTACAAAATTCCCTGGGAATTCCCAAAACTAAATCGTGGTCTTCATTGAGGTTGTGTTAAGAACAACTGTCCAAAATTTCAACACTAAACCCAGCGGTAGCATTTTCAAGATTTGATCCCTATCCCGTGGGAATATCGGAATAAAAAGTAGCCTATATGTTATTCCAGACGTCCAGCTACACACACACACACACACAACTCGCCACTTACATTCACCGTTTGCTTTTGCTCTCAGGATGTCGTCAGTCCACCTAGTGGGAGGAGGCCTGCCAACGCTTCGTCTTCTGATTCGTGTCCCCACTCGAGTACTTTACTACCGAGTACTTAACTATAGTATTAAAATTGTTATGATGCATCTCATTAACGTTCAACAGCCTTGAAACTCTTTGAACATATTGATTCCGATCGCGAACGGTTTTGGTTTGTCTCATTGGTATTCTATTAACAGAGCATCCGCTGTACTCTAATATACATAGCCTAGATCAATACTGGTAGGAAAATATGTGTGCGGTGCGACCATAGTGGCAGGAAAAGCAAGTTAGACGAAAAATTAAGTAGATTTGAATCGAGAAATAAAAAAGATTTTAGTCAAAGCTGTTGACATTTAATGTTAAAAGGTAATGTTAATTTTTGTATTTGTTCATGATTGGTCATATTCCTAATTCGACTCTTTCCGAATTGGTCATATTCCTAACTCGTCATACTCCAGATAATCGTCATATTATTAAAAGAAAACAAAAAAACCTTAGCATGCAAATTATAAAAATAAGTAGAAAGTAAATCAATTGTTAGAAAAAATAATAATATTAAAATCAACATCATGTCCTCGGTATTAGGTTTTAACTATGTATAAAATTGGATTTCCTGGATACGTCAACTTACAAACCTAAACAATACCGAATAATAAAAATAATACTGGTAACAATAACAATCCAGTAAAATATTGTCTAATAAAATAACCGTATAGTAGCTACAAAGTGTAACTGCGTATGTACAACCTATCCTAATAAGTTTGAATCCAGTTAACACGTGTTCGCGATTTCATTCGACTGTACAGTGACGAGTTAGGAAAATGTCAAATTAGGAATATGACCAATAAGAATAAGACCAATTAGGAATTATGAGGAATCGTACAAATCATATTATGAATTCGAATGCATAGGAGTGTGTTGTGTGAAAGCTGGATGTCGAAATAAACACAAAGGCTCTCCCGATCCCGTAAGAATATCGGGATAAATGTCAACCGCTGAGTTCAGGGTCATAAAATGTGGCGGGGTTATTTGATATACAACGGCAATGAAAGTCAATTGTGCGATTTTTGGAAATTTCCATGGGAATCTATAAAATCCCATAATTTCAACTTAACTGCCAGATCTAATGGATTACCGTGCGAAGCCGCGGGTAAAGTCTAGTAGCCTATAAAATGTCAAATTATACTAAGATCACCATATTATATCGGCCTATATTCGCCCCACTGCAGGACACAGGCCTCCTCTTAGAATGAGCCGACGGCCGTAGTTCCCACGCGGGCCTAGTGCGGGTTGGGAACTTCACACACACCATTAAATTTCTTTGCTGATGTGTGCAAGTTTCCTCACGATGTTTCCCTTCACCATAAAGCTCGTGGTAATTTCAAATGTGATTTCGCTCGTAAATTCCGAAACATTCAGAGGTGCAAGCCTGAGCCCGAACCCACCAACCCCCTACTTGAGAGGCAATAGGTCAAACCACTAGGCCACCACAGCTCCTATACTAAGATGGCTGCTGTCAAATCAAACAATACGAGTGTAAAACTTCTGATCATTATCCTCATCATCATCATATCAGGGGTAGGAAGTCCACTGTTGGACATAGGCCTCCCCAATAGACCTCCAGTTGCTTCGGTTAATAATAATAATAAAACGGTCTAATAGCGAAGAGTCTCGACCAACATCTCAAGAGACTCTCGCTAGATGGCTAGATCAAGGGCCAGATACAGAAGGCGGTACTTCTGGACACGGCACGCATAGTCCGGAGGTTCCTCACTCTGCGACCCTGACCACCGGTAGCTTGGGCCCTGACCCATTATCGGCGGCAAACTAGGTTAGGTTTTTATAATATTTGCATGTACTTTTCTGTATTTTACTTTTTATAACTATTATAAAACCTAATCCTAAGAAAGAAAAAAAAAAATGTTTATTGTACTCAAAAACCAGTGTTACAAGTAACATAGACTTCAGTTTGTACAAAGAGATCTTAAGTAAGTGGTCGAGATTTCGACTCCTAAACCTGTGCCTTAGGGGCTTGAGTTCGTCCAAATTGAATGTCTTAAACAAACATGTTTTTGGACAATGTAACATCACATTAATTAGTAGTAAAAATGAAATATATGACAAAAAATAATAACGATAATAGGACGTCATCCCTCGGTGACAAGAATTTTGGTTCAGTAGTGATTGGTTTCAATGGGATGATCATTGGGATACTTACAATCTAACTATAATAAATTGAAAATACAAACCGACCGGTATAGCACGTGGCACGGAATGCCGAGGACCTGGGTTCGATTCCCAGTGCTGGTCTTATTTTTCTGGTTTTTCTGTGCATCTATATTTTAGTTTGTATTTTGAAAATGTAATTTGAAAATTTGGAATTGAAATAAAAAATACAAAACGATTCCAAAAAACCAATCTAACTATAAGAGATAGATAGATATGTCAGAGAGAGATATGTAGAGTTGAGGTAGATATGTCATTTTAGGTGTAGATATTGTTGCCCAAAAAGCGAACTGCATCCACCGTGAACTTGTGTTAAAGTTTTCAACCAGTGTGTGCTGCCATGATGACAAAAGTTCTATCATAATACAAATATATCATCAGTCGCGTAAGTTTATCAGCCTGAACCTACCATTATCACAATACGCGTCTGAAAAAAATGTATATTTCCTTCGTCAGCCGCATCCAGAAATCGCGTGCTTTGAAATATAATATTTATTACCTTGAGGCCGTACAGACGAAGCAGCAAGATATTTATAGTATCTGACAACGAAATACATCAGCTATTTTTGGACGCTTTTATATTTTCCTTTTTCGTTTAGTTTGTTGACTTGATGTGAATCTTTAATTATGATCTTGGGGTCTGTACCTGAATGTGACCTTTTTGAGTGGAATTGGGTAGCTGTTTGTCGAGAATGTCTGAGGTTTTGTGAGGCGATGGACAACAGGCAGACCACCATACGCGTATAAGTTTTGTTACTCATAATTGTCATTTTTGTAAGGTTATTTGTTTCTGCTGAAATTGATTTTTTATATTATAATTGTTATTATGGATAGTATAGTAGTTTATTAAGTAACCTGGTTATTGGCTTGCTGTAATACCGTGTAAACTTGAATAATAATAAATAAATAAATGATTTTTTTTATTGGAGTCTTTTTGTATTTTTTATTTCAACTCAAAATTTGTAACTTTTACGGGTATTGCTGAAGACATGTATCAGTTTGTATTTTCGACATGGATTTTACGGGACGACCGTATAAGTAAAAAAAAATGTAGTTGAAATAAAAATTCAAAAAGACTCCAAAAATATTTCCTACCAAATCGGTATTGTTATTGGTTAATTTTACGGTAAATTCTAGTTCTAGAAAATTAGGTACGACGACGAGTGAAGCGAAAAGGAGTGTTAGTCAAGACCTAATTAGTTTAAGAAATAATTTGACCCCTACCAGTGCTGGTTCTGTAATTACTTCTTTCCTAACCGCTTCTTAAGCTTATGTTATCTTAAAAATTTCATTATATAATATAATAATTATAATGAAACATGACTACTGATTTATAAGGAATAGAATAAAGTTTAGTTACATAGATTAATAACCCTTGGTGTACGGGAAAATGAAATGTCATTTTATACTATTGTTCCGTAAATTAAGGTTCATGTATACTTATTGGCAATAATTATTATAATATTTCTTATGGATGACTTTATGTGATGTAAATGTTTTAATTTGTATTACAAATGCTTAATGTAATGTTATTATTTAATTTATTTTTTTATGTACTATGTAAATATTTAGCTACACCTTATAGGTAAAATTGTATTGTTAGGTGCAATTTAATGCTAATAAATATATAAATAAGTTAATAATTATCTCTAACACAACATAAGCACGTAAACACACACACACGAGCACACAAGGGATAAGTCCGCCTCTGTAAATGTATCCCAAAGTTTGTCAATCGTATTTTGTTTCTTGCGGCTGTAGATCACAATTATTCAATCTTCACGATTTGAAACAAAGGTTTATTTATAGTTAATCAACAATAAATTTTGTGGGGCCGGCTTGGTGTAAGTCACGATTGTAATTCCCCTTATCAGGCTCGGAGTGGGGCACATTGTAATCTTTGACGGCGGCTCGGGTATGTGACACTTTCATATTTAATTTTAAAACTATTTTTTAAAAATTGAGGAGTGAGGCTAACCTAATTTTCTTTCTAGGATCATCATCTTCAGCTTATTATGGATGAGTTAAAATGCTGGGCATAGGACATCTCTCAAAATAAGAAGGTACTTAGGAACTGTAGTTCCCAAACGTTGCGTTGTGCGAATTAGAGGTGGACGTTATTTCAAGGCACCGTATACAGTAACAGGTGACGTGCTGAATAACCAAATCACTGGTTTCACGTCAAGCGACAAGTGGTGATTTTTGTAACGAGCAATTTTTGTAGTCTTAACCAAGTCGTCGCTCCATAAGATCGCGGGATCGCGGTGGATGCGGAAAGCACAAGACCGATCTGAGTGGAGAGCCTTGGGGGAGGCCTATGTCCAGCAGTGGACGTCTTTCGGCTGACATGATGATGATGAATTTTTGTGGTGATGCGATTTTCGTCTCAACGTTACAGACGTCACGAGTAGCACAGACTAAAAATTATAACCTTAAATTTATACAACGTCAAAATCTCGAAATAACCGCTGGGTTTAGAATCATGAAATTTGGTATGTAGGTAGCTGGACGTCTGGAATAACACATAGGCTACTTTTTGTTCCGATATTCCCACGAGATAGGGATAAAATCTCGAAATAACAACCGCTTGACTTAGAGTCATGAAATTGACATGATTGTTTTTAATATAACGTCAATGAAAACCACGATTTAATTTTCGGGAATTCCCGCAGGAATCTAAATTCAGCTGCTGGATCTACGTGTGCGAAGCCGCGTGTAAACGCTAGTATTTCATATTTTTCACATTAAATCCCCGATACCTGCAAGGAATATCATCGTGTCGTAACTCACTTTTTGACAATTTTAAGTTACAATCATGATCTTGCAAGAAATGAAATTATCTTTTTAGGGTTCCGGAGCCAAAATGGCAAAAACGGAATCCTTATAGTTTCACCATACATACATGTCTGTCTGTCTGTTTGACCGTCCGTCCGCGGCTTTGCTCAGGGACTATCAATGCTAGAAAGCTGTAATTTTGCACGGATACATGTGTAAACGATGCCGACAAAATTATACAATAAAAAATTAAAAAATTTTTTTGGGTTACTCCCATAGACTTAACTAGTGGGGGTGATTTTTTTTTCTCACCCAACCATATAGTGTGGGGTATCGTTGGATTGGTCTTTTAAAACCCGTTAGGGGTTTGCGAAGACGAGTTTTCAAATCAGTGATTTGTTTGCGAAATATTCAACTTTAAAGTGCAAATTTTCATTAAAGTTAAGCGTCCCCCCCAAATCTAAAACCGGTGGAAAAATATTGAAAAATTCAGGATGGTAGTACCTATATCAAACTTTCAAGGAAATCTATAATGGTTAAGTTTGCTTGAGAATTTTTAGTAGTTTATGAGTAAATAGCAGCCTAAGGTACAAAATATACCTAAACTTGGAAGATTCTGTATAAAATACAAAATTCTTAGAAAAATATTACTTAATATTTTCGTAATGGCTACGGAACCCTATTTTGGGCGTGTCCGACACGCTCTTGGCCGGTTTTTTAGCTCTTATCCTTGTATCTCATCACCTTTTCGTTTAAAAGTTAGGGCATGGAAAAACATTGTTAGTAAGGGTGCACTGGGTGAATTAAACACCGACTTTAGTTACACCATAGTCCTTTCAAACTATTAGAAGGAGAATGCACAATGGTTTCGCATAAAACTGATGCTAAGTCCGAATTTGATACTCTGCCGCGGCGGAACTTGCCGAAAGTACCAAAAAAAATAGTAAATCCTTATTATACTAACATTGCATACCTACTTACAAAGAAAATTATATGTCTAGCACTATTTTCCAAACGTAATGTTCTAATGTTGTAGAATATCATAGTGAGTCACTTAAAAAGGGTTAAAGAAATGAATTTGTGACAGTTATCATAAAATTCTTCGGTTTTAGCTTTGTTGATTATTATTTATCTTTGATGTGCCGTCCTGTAAAGTTAGCGAAAATTAGTTACGATTATATTCCTTGCAGGTGTCGCCTTAGTCGCAGCACAGAAATAATTTTAATTCAATTGAAGATCAAGCCATATACCCTTAGCTAAAGGTCCTCAACCACCGGGGCTGAGTAAATCTGCCATTCAGGACTAATGGTCCGCGCCCTTAAGATATAAATCTTCAATATCCTCCGAGATTCGGGGAACGACTGTGGGTTCTGTTAATGTTTTGGCACGGGTGGATCTACGGGGTTACTTAATTGGTGACTTATTCATTAATTTAATTGAGACGTGAAAAGTGTTATGTCATTTATATTTGAATCATATACCGGATGTGGCCTGTATTACGAGAAAATAATTAAAACATAGATCATACTCGTCAAACCGAACAACATTAGTTCAGCGACTTTTAAAAATAATTAGCTTTTTAATTTTTATTACACTTTTAAGTTTATTCGAAGAAGCAAAGTAAAGCAAAATGCTTGATGTTTGTAACGTGACAGGCGACGTCAGTTGGGTTCTAGGATGGCGTACATTGATAGTAGTATTGAATTGTTCTCCAAGACTCCATTGTTTTTAAAGGTCGCTGAACTAATGTTGTTCGGTTTGACGAGGACGATCTATGTTTTAATTTTATGCTCGTATTACAAGCCACACCCGGTAGAAGCAAAGTCGGCAACATCTAGGTAGGTACTTCAACTGAAAAGCGTACAAAAGATTTTTTTATTTACACTTTATGCAGCGTCTCCTAAAGTAAAGTAAGTTGCTACAGTAAAAAAATATGTTGCTGACTTTGCTTCTATACTTATAACTCATTTAATGAACAATAGAGAAAAGTATTTTTTTATTTTTCCGTAATTCAATATGGATTTGGAACCATTTCGTGACTGGCTGGACATGCGTCTTGTTTTGTTTTTTCTCATGTTTTTTTTTCCGTGGTCACGAATTCTTTTCGTCATTCAAGTTTTTGTTCAAAATGTATTTTCAATACTAGTTTTATTTCTGTATGTACTTGTATTTTTTGTTCTCTGTATTTGTATTGTCATCTAAATTAAACTATGTATACCAAATTTGAAGTCAATCCGACCGGAAGTGGGTCAAATTTGAATCGCAAAATTGATCACAGATACACACAACACTTGGAAAGTTTAAACTAAATAAAAGCTTATAGCAATTAAAACAATAACAAAAAATTTACTAGTAAAGATCTCACAAAGTTTTAACAATTGACTTCTTTATCAGCGGTAGAAATGGTCTGAACTCCTGACTGTTGAGGTTAGATTGAGGTTGCATTTTAATCAATTTAGAGTGTCAAGAGCTACCCCAAGGGTCCGTGGTAAGGTGGCTGCTATTTTGTCAATACACATTTTTTTTAACTTGGCCATGAATAATTATAAAAGTGTATTTAACTTATGAAACATTACTTATTATGTTTTAAAAAATGAGTTTTCGAACGAGCAGGCGCTACAGGCCTGTTGAACCTACCATAAGCTTTACGGTGAAGGAAGACATCGTGAAGAAACACATCTGATGAAATTAAATGGCACTTGCGAAGTTCTCAATGAAAAATGAAAATGAAAATGAAAAATATGCGGAGATGAGGTGATGACATTTTTATAACATAATGATTGTAAATTGGACTTAAATCACTTATATTATGTTAACTTACTGCACTAGTGTAGGTTACCGGCTTTGCATGTGTGAACCATTCGCATCCAGCAGTTGAATTGAAATTCCGAGATTTTACTATATTCCCGTGGAAATTCCCAAAAACTACTTTGTGATCGTCATTGCCGTTGAAATTTCGATTGAAATTTCAATATTTTATCCCGATCTCGTGGGAATATGGAAATAAAAAGTAGCCTCTACACGTCCTGCTGTCTATATACCAAATTTCATCCAAATCTGGTCAGCGCTTTAGCGTGAAGAGTACTTTATTGAATTAGGCGTTAGGTACAGAGTTCCATATCATTGATCATGATGATGAACTCTGGTTGAATTCGAAACAAGTCAGTGTAGTGTGGTAGTGGTGATAGTTTGAGGTGGAGGAGCTGCATAAACACACATATGTTGCATATACTCGTAGCTATCGTAAGGTCGCGGGTGAGCAAAGTAATTGTTTTAGTTCCTGACAGAGTATATACCTACACACACAAATACGCACAAACTTTCGCATTTATAATATTATAGTAGGATGCCATAAACCACAACAATTATTAAGTCATTAAGCAAAGCTCAGCCTCTGGCTAAGATCACTGAAGATTATGTAGATTATGCTTATGGCATACGCAATTATACAATATAATTGTATAATACCTATGCACTGTGTACATTATTTAGTAATAGATTAATCTAAAGTAGGTTTACGTGTTAATGGACAAACAGTATAATAGGATAATGGAAAGTGGTTAGAGAAACTGACTATAAGCTTGAGGTCTCGGGCTCTATCCCCAGTAGGGGAAAAATAAGGTACAGTCAAGGACAAAGCTATCGACACGGCCAAAGTTACAAAAATATGTATACACGACTTTATTCACTTAACATTAAGGCCGTGTAAACATATTTTTGCAACTTTAGCCGTGTCGATATCTTTGCCCTTGACTGTACCTACTCAATTAATGTTTGTTCTCGAGTGTTGGGTGTTAAATATTTAAGTGCTACCTAGTTTATCTGTTGTCTGGTACCTCCCTGTTTGTTTTGTTTGAATAGACGGAGACGGCATCACATTTATCGGTCGAATAAAATTAATCAATGTGTGGTGAAACAGCCCCTAAGTCTAAAAATATAACTTAAGGTTCCTTAGGTTAGTTCCCTTTGTCTTCTTTTTAACTCTTAATTTCATGTGTTTTATGTTTATTTTCTGTGTTATGTTGTATTAGTTAACTTCGAGTATTAGTTCACTTAAAATTAAATTTAAAATAGAGATGCAAACAATGACCGGGTAGCCTAAAGCAGAGCCAGCGAGATAAGATAAATTATGTCATGAGACAGAAAGGGAGCGAAATACTACTTATGACGTATCAGACAAAGATGATGTATAATCTCGTCTTGTTGGCTTCCTCGTCTTGTTGACACGAAACTCTATTGTCCTTCGCATTGATCCCTCTAAAAAACATTTTAGATTCACTAGTAATGACACACAACTCACACAAGGCAAGTACTTACGCATGAATTATCCCACTGTTTACGGAAATACCTTCTCGCTCTAACTTAATCATCACTGGTGTGACGTAGTTCCATAGAACTACAAGAATGTTGATAACAAAGAATTCTAATGATCAAGTCATTATGTAGGTTTCTAGAAAACTATGTGGGAAGTAACTGGGAAACAATTGAAGGGTCAAATGAATTGCATCGTCTTTGCATTACGATGTATCGATGTGTTTGTTTTGTTTTGATGTAACTAACTAAGTAGTAAATTTTAATACAATCTTTTATACATATAGCATAAAATCACATCCGCACAGCACATCTACAATTCCCCTGGTTTGCAGATGTTTATGGGCGGTGGTGATCTCTTACAATCAGGAGACCCACTTGCTCGTTTGCCATCCAGTCGTATAAATAAAAAAAAATAAAAAAATACTAAATTTGTTTTTTTTTTTTATTCGACTGGATGGCAAACGAGCAAGTGAGTGTCCTTATGGTAAGAGATCACCACCGCCCATAAACATCTGCAACACCAGGGGTATCGCAGATGCGTTGCCAACCTAGAGGCCTAAGATGGGATGCCTTAAGTGCCAGTAATTTCAACGGCTGTCTTACTCTCTACGCCGAAACACAACAGTGCAAGCACTGGTGCTTCACGGGAGGATTAGCGAGCAAGATGGTGGTAGCAATCCGGGCGGCCCTTGCACAAGGTCCTACCACCTGCAAACCACCTGTTTTACTAACGATGTCGAATCACGTATCAAAATTTATGCACTTATTTAAAATTACCAAGCTAATAGCTAAATAGTGTTAAATACTATTAAGTTACAGTATATTTTTCTACCTAGATGTATTTATTTTCAACAACAAACTTCAAAAAAGATGAGGTTCTCAATTCGACCGCATTTTTATGTTTGTCATAGGTACTCAGAAGTCCAATGGATAGATGTAGATAAAATTACTAAAGGTCCACTCCTAGCTGATGGAACGATTTTAAAGTAGTTTCCCAAAAGTTACAAACCTGTTCTATTAAGCAAAATAATTGCAATCCGTGGCTGGAAAAGGCAAATGTTAAAATGACAGATAAAGATAGATGATAGCTTGGAATTAACAAAAGTTACAAACGTCTGAAAACAAGGGGGTCTGATTGAAAAAAAAACATGATAAGCCTAACCTTATATTTTCATAAAAAAGCTAAATAACTAAAGATATAAACATAATTACTATTTGTAAAATAATTACTACATAAATATGCGTTTTCATCAGTTTGAATAGAAATGTCTTTATAAAAATTTCTTGCATAGTTATCTTATCTGTACCTATTGAAAGTTTTAATGTTTAAACTTCAGTCATAAATATAATTATTGCCACATTTAGAAATTAAATGTAGAAAAACAAAATATTAAGCTTTTTTTGGAGTGACTAGGAAACACAACATTTATCTTATTTTTTTTAGCTTTAAAATGCACTATAAAAGGACTTTGGCATAGTATTAAATTAACAATATCACTCAGTCACAATATTTTCTTTTTCCGCGCTCTACTACCTATAGTTGTCAGTTCAATTTCACTAGATTCCGTTGTAACTGTATCACTAATTTCACTTGTTTCAGTCGTTGAATCCTCAATGACACTCAAATTTTCTTCATCTACAATTGTATCGTTTTTATCATTGATTTCTTCGATTTCATAATCTTGAATATTAACCCTCGTCTTTGGATCATGCACGTCAAATATATCACTCATTGCTGCAATCATCTCAACTGCATCATCATTAGCCTCGATCACATCAGTATCATTTCTAAAATCAGCAACCAATCGTTCTCTCATGAAGAAATTCGTTCCAAAATTCTCATAAATAGTCTGATGGTTTTCTATTTCATCCTCGCAACAACGATGAAAGAATAATCCTATAACTGGACGTCCTTGGATACAGCTGAGGACTATGAAGAGGATGATGAGAAGAAGAACGCAGAAAGTGAGAAATCTCCACCACATTTTTGAATTATTTCAATCCATAGCGACTGGTTCTGCGTCGTAGAGGACGAATACTGACGTCAAGGAAAACTGTATTGACGATTGACGATCCGTAATAGCTGCGAGTTAATCGTGCGCTGCATTAATTGCCGCGTACAATGTGTCACACTGATATTGCTATTTGTGATCACGTGTGGTGCATTGTTCAAATTGCTTCTTTCATTAAAATCGTTACAAAAATCAGTTATAAAAATGTCAAGTCTTGGTCAGTACAAAACCGTCGTGTACTTTAAAATCAACAAAACTAAAACTATAGAATTTTATGATTGTTTTTTCACAAATACATTTCTTTTACCCACTATAATGACTTACGATGATATTCTACAACATTAGAACATTACGTTTGGAAAATTGTGTTGTAGCTCAGACATAAAATTGTGTTTGTACGTATTAAATGTTAATATAATAAGAAGTTATGTCGAGGAATAAAAAGGTAAATAGTAGTACAATTTTTTTCATGCCATTGCGACAAAGGTGGTTTGAAAGGAGCATGGCGTAACTAAAGTTGGTATTTTATTTAAACGCAAAGGAGTTGAGATACAAGGATAAGCTAAAAAATATAATTTTATTTCTTACAAAATCATGACACAGTATAATATATAAGCTAAAGCAGTATGGAACCTGCGAACAAATCGATCGAAACGAACACACTCACACAGACGCGCGCTCTACACGGCCTCTAAGGGGGTCTCACGGTACTGCTTCGTAGCTTCCATACTGCTTTAGCTTATATATATACTGTGATCATGATTGTAACTCAAAATTGTCAAAAAGTGAGTTACGATGATATTCCTTGCTGGTATATCGTTACTATTTTGATAATAAAATATAAAAGTAAGTGATCAAGCAATTTTTAGACATAGGGTGACAAACGAACTAGTGAGTCACCATGTGGCCAATTGCCTAATGCTTGGGCTTTCGCGACCATATTTGTCATCTCTTTTTAG
Source organism: Choristoneura fumiferana (assembly GCF_025370935.1). Classification (NCBI taxonomy): domain Eukaryota; kingdom Metazoa; phylum Arthropoda; class Insecta; order Lepidoptera; family Tortricidae; genus Choristoneura; species Choristoneura fumiferana. Next base: position 2,577,398 of record NC_133493.1, read on the forward strand.
CCTCTTTTCATACTCTATGACAGAAAAAAGTGATGAAAATGATATTGAACCCAAATGCTTTCAATAAAATCACATCAACAATCAAATCAAAATATAAATCCTTAAAGAAGTACTAAAACCTAGATCTTTAGTCATTCATTAAAGTATTTTCTTAGTGAATGATTGGCAGTCTGGTTAAGATCGCGGGATCGCGGTGGATGCGGAAAGCACAAGACCGGTCTGAGTGGAAAGCCTTGGGGGGGGAGGCCTATGTCCAGACGTCTTTCGGCTGACATGATGACTTAAAATTAAGTATGGAAAATGTAATTTAGATGACAATGCAAGTGCAGTCATGCAGTCAAAAAAAACTTGTATGAACAAGAAATTATCGCAATGTTACTTTTCCGATGCTTGGTGTTTATTAAAAAATATGCTTATTGTCGGCATTAGTAATTGTATAAATTTTTATTACTTTTCATAATCAGATAACAATTTGTAACTTTTACTCTAACTAACTAGTTTAACAATAATTTCTTCAATTTAGATTCTAGATATAAATGAACAAAGACTTGCCAAATTTACTAAGAAATTCATAAACCGTTTACATTCGAAATAGATTTATTTTTTTCTGCCGAACTTGAATAACAAATCAAATATTTCTTCCTTGCAACCCTATTCATTCCCACCGTCCGCATTCTTTTATTCCTTTCATTAGAGTGTAGCCACCCGTTAAAATAAAGGGGTCAAAATAACGACAATTAGTATTCGATTTTTAAAACGTCAAAGGCGTCGGAATCAGAACCTTTCCGCGTTTCAATTAAGCAAGATTCCTCTTTTGATCTATCCCGGAGCCTTATTCTGGGATATTGACTTGATTTAACTACCAAGGTCGGTTTTGAACAGTCAGCGGCAAACACAGGTAAGGTAAGTTGTTATATTTCTTTGTGAGTAGCGAATCTATTAAACTTTTATTTATTTAGGATTATAACTAGCATTTATTACAAGCTTTTTAGTTTCACCTGTCCCGTTGTCTGTCTGTAATCAAATTTTGCAAGTTAAATTTGACCAACTTCCAGTAGTCAGATTGACTTGAAATTTGAAACACTTATGTAAATCGCGTGACAATACAATAATCTAGTAGTGACATCCTGGTAGTCCAGGATGGACTTGAAATTTGGTATGCAAATGTAGTTTGGGTGACAATGCAAGTATAGTCAACAAAAAGTACAGTCAGCTAAAAAAGCTTGTATTAAAAATGATTTTTCTGTGGTTAGGTTATTTATTTGAGATACACATTTAATCATCATTATTGTCAGCCTCCCCTAGAAAAATTCACAATAACCAGTCCTGCGTCACCAGTATTTTTTTTATAATAATTAATACACGTTCATCGCACGCACCCATAGAGGTGGGCTCATACTGTCACATGGTGGGCGCCGGAGAACCGGGAAGGAGATACGATTGGATGCGTATGCAAGGGATTGGCCTGACATTGCGCCAGACCGGGAGGTGAGGTTACGTCAAAAAAAAAATATTTTATTTATACAGTATAAAACTAAGCTAATTACAAAATAAAAACATATAATAGGTATCAGGAGAATAGGCCTTTGCTTACCTCCTCAAACATTATACCAGGGTACTTTAAAAAAAACCCTATGTTGCCTTTACGAAATCCGTTTTCCATAAACTTAATCCAATTTTTTGTAATAATCAGCTTCAATTTACTTTTTCATATTAAGTTTCACGTAACTTTATACCTGCATCTGATTTTTTAAAATTAAATTCATTATCATTATCTTCTACATTAAGTTCAGTCAGAATACGGCTTCTAATCTATTTAGTAAAGCGTCAGCGTTCCGCAATAAACTGCTTCATCGTTAGATGTTTGATCTACTTCGCGATGTTAGGGATGTATTCCGATTAGATTATTGCGATTTGCGTGATTGTCGAGCTCGATTGCGTTAAGGTTGACGCAACGTTAGACAATTTATTGAATCAGGCCTTACTTAGCGGAGGTCCATATCAATGAATTAAATAACCTAACCTAACCTAACCAACAAAAAGTTGGAAAATCCCCGACTTTGTCACTTCAAAGTTCAATATATCAAAAACGGCTACACCGATTTTGATGAAACATGTCTAAGAACCATTGCTAGAAAACCAGATTTCAAATCATAAAACCGCATTCAAATCGATCCACCCATTAGGAGTTACGGTGCCACAGACACAGACAGACAGACAGACACACATAGCGGTCAAACGCATAACACCCATCTTTATGCGTCGGGGGTTAAAAAAACAATTGCTCACACGCAACACAAGCCACTTCAACTTGCCTATTCTTCGAGCTACATTATGTCGGGTCTTATGTCAAACATAAATAACTGTAAATCATGATTGGTTTTTTGGACTCTTTTTGTATTTCTTATTTCAACTCCAAATTTGTTACTTTTACGGGTATCCCGTGAAACCATATCGAAAATACAAACTGAGACATGGATGCACAGAAAAACCAGAAAAAGAGACCAGCGCTGGGTATCGAACCCAGGTCCTCAGCAATCCGTGCTGCGTGCCCCTACACCACCGCTGGACAGGAATCTAGACACGAATTTTTCCTATGCATACATATCTCAGGTTGCTTTTTATCTACTATGCTACTTAAGCAGCAGCACTAGCGCCATCTATGTTCCGCTCTCATCGAGAGACGTCACATTCTTTCGGAACTAACCGCTCACCCAGACAAGAGATGTCGCTATTAAGCAATCAAATTATAACTGTAAATCATTGTAAATTGGTATTATAATAAGTTTGAGTGTATTTTGCCCATATATTGTACAACACTGGCCACCCCACTCACGATTGAGTCGTGAGCGCTGCGCATGCGATTAATGAAATACCGACTCCGGTAAATTTGTATGCTGATGTCGCTCCACTTCCGCGCATATAAAAATTAGCCATAAATTGTATGGAAGCGGCATCCGAATAGAGGTTTCACGAAGTTTTTTATTTTCATGAATTATCCTTTTCGTTCAGGAAAGTACAGATTATAACATAAATAATAAATAAATATCATGGGACACTTGACACCAATTGACCTAGTCCCAAACTAAGCAAAGCTTGTACTATGGACACTAGGCAGCGGATAAACATACTTATATAGATAAATACATACTTAAATACATATTAAACATCCAAGACCCGAGAACAAACATTCGTATTATTCATACAAATATCTGCACCGGCCGGGATTCGAACCCGAGACCTCAAGCTTCGTAGTCAGGTTCTCTAACGACTTAGCCATCCGGTCGTCGAAACAAAAGAAAAATGACAAATAATACATTATAGCAAATATTTTTAGACTAATAAAATAATTAAATATCATGGGACACTTGACACCAATTGACCTAGTCCGAAAATTAGCAAGGCTTGTACTATGGATACTAGGCAACGGATAAAAATACTTATATAAATAAATACATACTTTTTGTATTATTTATTTACTCAAAACTATAAACCTCTGCCAAACTGCATAGCAGTTTGTTGGCAGAAAGTTAATATATATTAAACAAACATCCGGGTCACGGTCCCGATCCATACCGTCGTATGTCCTAAAGTCAAGTGCCATACCAATTTTGTCCTAAACGCTCTTGACATATCGTTCATTAGTCATAAAGATAATGTTTCTTATGTCCTAAGAGTCATAAGCCATAATAATAGATAAAATAAGACTAATCCTGAATTTGTCTGCTTTATGTTTTCAGCTAATTCGCTCTAATGCTCTATTTTGCACGCTCATTAGAGCAGAGTATGGTAGAATGCAATCATTATTCATAAAATCAAGTTAACCAAATTCCGAGGTAAATCATTTCATTTCAAATTTGTACGCAACGTTACCTACCTACCTCTATACCTAATGCTCGACGAATACGTATATAATATTTTTATTGGTTGATTGATCGAATGTTTCGTGTGGGAGTCCGACTCAAATTAGACCGAGATTTTTATTTAACAGTTAAGAAATTTCACAGTATGCGACGTCATTTACCGGCCTAAAATAGACAAGACTCTTCCAGTATTCATAATTCCGCAATCTTAAACATGGTCATTCACAGACTTGTAGGTAATAATATATTTGCATGTTCTTTGTTCATTATCATTACAGGTAGTTCCACCAGAGTTGAAGTGAATGATTACACACACAGCTGCAAAAAAAACTGATTGCCCAAAAGGAGAATCATCATCATCATCATCATCATATCAGCCATAGGACGTCCACTATTGGACATAGGACTCCCCCATAGACCACCAGTTGCCTCGGTTGGGAGCGGCTTGCATCCACCGCGAACCCGCGACTTTAACAGGTCATTCGTCCATCGTTGGTGGACGTCCTACGCTGCGCTTGCCGATCCGCGTTCTCCACTCGAGAACCTTTTCGGCCCCAACGACCATCTGTTCTCCGTGCTATATGGCCTGCCAAAAGGAGAATGAATAAAACGAATGAGTAAATGTCAAAATCCTGCTGTCATTACAAGACATGACATATTATGTTCTTGTGTGCGTGACCTCAACTCTAGTGGCACTACCTGTACTACTAATGAGCATTCATTAGTGAAATAGAAAATTAAGCTGAATTCACTTAACAATAAACCTTCAAATCATTATTTTAAAAAAATCAGTCCCCCTAAAACTTATAAAAATCACATAGCTCCAGCTCAACATACACAAAACGCCTAACAACACTGATATATGATGCCTATCAAGGCATCGACACAGCTCTTGGAAATTTTATATGTTTCTTAGTGCTTATAAATATATATTGATCTGGTATCGGTTAGTTTTATCTTTATTTCCGATGCAGCAGGCGAGCAAACGTGCCTTGAATATCAATATATTCCAATAGTAACAAACAGAAAGATGCGTAAACATATAAAATTGTGTACAAATTCTTAGTTTCCATGGTTTACTCTTGTTTCTGCCATGTTTCAAATGTTGATAGCATTTTTTATTACATTAGCTTTGGCAATGCACTTTACGTTTTCAGATGGCTGATATTTTTGTCGGTCTCGATCTGTGTGTTGGACTCATTTTTAGGGTTCCCTACAACGGAACCCTATAGTTTTTCTATGTCTGTCTTTCCATCCGTCTGTCTGTCTTTACTTTTGTCTGCAACTTAGCTTAGAGACTATTAGTGCTAGAAATAAAAAGGTAGTAGCTTATTAAACTTTATTCATTTCAATATTATCCATGATCCACTTGTAATAATGGCTAATGTTCGTAAAAGTAACATTTTTGTTGAAGCAAGCTCCCCGATTGGTGGGACTTCCGGTGGTCAAACCTTGGACACTCCATTCCGTGGCATTGTGTCTTGCTACAAACAGACCGCCGTAACTCGGGCAGGTTGTGATATCTGCAAAGTTGTAAAAAAATCCGTAAAATGTGCATTCTTTTATATTTGTTATAGTTATTATGGTATGTTAATAATTATTTGCTGATTTAAAGTAAACCATTACTAAGTTGTAACACTTAAATAGGGTTTGAATGTATAATTATATAAAATTTTAATTTAGGAGCAACGTGTGTTTGGGTAGCATTGCCTGTGAATCTTATTTATTTCATAACTTATACTTTAAATCTTTTAGAGCAATTCTAAAATCTAACACCTTTTTCAGTAGTACTATGCTCCCAGTGACAATCATCTTAGCCTAATGCGGAGTGGACAGTTTAGCCTGGGAGCGAGGTCGGAGGCTCTAGTTACTTCTTTCAGTTACTTTGTCTTCTTCTTGAACTATAAAACCATTACACATACTCGACCAAAAAAAAATCCCAAGCTAAAATCGTTTAACAGTCACTGTCAATGACTGACAGCGCCATCTATTATTTTCTATTTAAACTACTACGGATGGCTTATAGATCATTTGTCATAGGATAGGAGTAAGCTGTCAATTAGTTTAATGTAAATGGTATTTAGTTCTCGGATAGCCCCCGAGGTGGCGCTGTAATCAAACTAGGATAATTTTGTATCAATTTATTTAAGTTACTTTTTGAATATACATCATCGAAGACACACGCAAGCTCTCATTTTCCGTCCCTGCACCTGCTATACCCATCCACAACGTAACAGTCACAAAGCCTTATACGATACGGCACATGCCAAAAAGAGTGTCAAAAATAATACAAACCGTCTCCAAAAACGGCACAGAACGTGGTCAAAGCGTCCGTGTTTTTTTTACATGTTTTGCTGGACTCTTTGTCGAAGTATATCGGTGTGAGTTGGCCGGTCACATGCCAGCCTGTCGTCTGAAAAACAACGAGAAAAAGTAAAGCTCACAGGCAAAACATGATTAAAAATAAAAGTAGTACTCGACGAACTGCTAAGCTACGTTAGTGGTTTATCGTCACATGAGGTTGTTCTAGAATTTTAAGTTCTAAAGTAATGTTCGAGTGCTTTTAGAATTTAAGTAAATACTTTTTAAACATTTTGTAATTAATGTAACACCCAACAAAGTAAACGTAAACAAAGTAAAAGTAAACCCTATTGTACACGGTTTTAGAAAGAAAGAAGACATTTATTCACTAACACAGAAGACACGCATATACAGCAAAATTACACAAATAAACCAAAAAAAAAAGGGAAAAAATACAGAAAACACATGAAAATAGTCTTAATACATATGCACAATTTTGTGTGTTGTTTTAAACAATAAACGTTTTAAAGAATTGAAAACATATTTGTTAAGAGGGTGCTTCTATAGCATTGAAGAAATATTTCCACAAGATTAAAAAACTAGTTTTTATTAATTGTAATTTGTAAACCAAAGTTATGTACATCATCCTAGTCATATGCTTCTATTATTAAGTGCATGTGCTATGTAAGTTCAAACACAATCACTGTATTGTTCATGAATAAGTAAATAAATAAATAAATATTTATTTATTATAAAAAATGCTAAATGATATTTGTAATGCACCATTAATTTTCGGCGAAAGAAATGCACCGAACTGCATAGAAACTGTAGCTAAAATGTAAATGTATTAAAGATGATGATAATGGTGCGATTATTCAAGACTTACAGCAGTTTGAACGGCTTCAAATTCATTGTCACTTATCAACGGCACGGGTTGTATATCGTCATTAAAGGCTATAGGCTCAGCTAGGACGATGATTGCCAAGTCATTGACAACTTTTCCTTCGTCAGCGGTGAAGTTTTCGTGAAGCTTAACTGCTTTAACCTGGAAATAGGGAAGAACTTTTTGAATAACACTTGCCTTATCTTATTTCATCATCATCATAATCACATTAGTCGTAAGATGTCCTCTGTTGGACAAAGGCCTCCCACAAATAATTCCAGTTGCTTTGGTAAGAAGCAGCCTAATCCACCATGAACCCTCGTCTTTAACCAGGTCATCCGTACATCTTGTTAGTGGACGTCTTACGCTGCGCTTGCCGATCCTCGGTTTCCATTGGAGGACTTTTCCGCCGTAGCGGCCATCTATTCTCCGTGCATTATGGCTTGCACTTCAATGAGTTTATTCGCTTGGCCATGTTGGCTTATTCCCCTATTGTAAAATAAAACTGATCACTAGGTTACAAGCATTTTATGATTAGTTTTTTGGAGTCTTTTTTTTATTTTTTATTTCAACTCCAAATTTGTTACTTTTACGGGTATCCCGTGAAACCATATAAACCATATACCAACCAAACCATGGTTTCACGGGATACCCGTAAAAGTAACAAATTTGGAGTTGAAATAAAAAATACAAAAAGACTCCAAAAAACTAATCATAATTTGATTGCTTAGTAGCGACATCTCTTGTCTGGGTGAGCGGTTAGTTCCGAAAGAGTGTGACGTCTGTCGACGAAACATATGTCGCTAGTGCTGCTGCTTAAGTAGCATAGTAGAAATAAGCAACTTGAGATATGTATGCATAGGAAAAATTCGTGTCTAGATTCCTGTCCAGCAGTGGTGTAGGGGTTATAGCAAGCAGCACGGATTGCTGAGGACCTGGGTTCGATTCCCAGTGCTGGTCTCTTTTTCTGGTTTTTCTGTGCATCCATGTCTCAGTTTGTATTTTTGATACAAGCATTTTAACAATAAATTAATCTTTTTGATAATGACAGCATCAGAAGTAAATACTGTAATTCACAAATGCTGCAATATAGAGAGTATAGTCCAAGTAACCTAGAAACCGAATCGCGTACCTGGGTCGAACCATTTCGTTGCAAATGTTAGATTGACACTCCATAAATGATTAAGTGAAATTTATTGTGAAAAGGTTCCCACCCACTACACGATTCGATTCATTCGACTTTACAACCCCGTCTTACAAAAACTTCAGACCACTAACATGCTATTGATATACACTGGCCAATTCCAATAATTAACGCTTCTAGAAAGTACTCTAATTTGGTTTTAAATAGCTAATTACCCGTAAAACTTTTTCGTTGGGTCCATTTTCTTGGAGAGACCGCTTCCCGAGTATAACTAATATATTTTCAACATCAACTGTCACGTTTTCTCTTAAGATGCAGCGTGCAGCTGTAAATAAACAACACAACATAATACTAATATTATAAATACATACATGGAAAATATATACAGAAGGACCGAGCCGAAAATCAGCGCTGGAAATTATCTCCAGCAAATACTGAGTCCGGTACATATTGCCAAGAGTAGATATTAGTGTTTTTAACCCCCGACGCAAAAATAGGGGTGTTATAAGTTTGAACGCTATGTGTGTCTGTGAGTCTGTCTGTGGCACTCTTAAACGGGTGGCCCGATTTGAATCTGGTTTTATTTGAAAGCAGGTTTTCTAGCGATGGTTCTTAGACATGTTTTATCAAAATCGGTTGAGCCGGTTTTGAGATATTGAACTTTGAAGTGACAATGTCGGGGTTTTCCAACATTTTGTTGGTTATTAAGTTTTTGTTTCTTTTAGTTCTTTTATTTTTGGAAATTTAATTAAAATGGCAATGGCGAAGTGCTAGAACCGATAATATGGCGGCGTTTCATGATATGCCTAGGAATTTCATGATCTGCCTAAACTGGCCAAATCATGAAATGGCGGCGCTTCATGATATGCCTAGGAATTTCATGATCTGCCTAAACGTCACTAGGCAAATCGCTAAACGGTGAGTTTTTAACGATATGGCGGATGTCCCTGAGCCAATTCATGAAATGGCGGTATTTCACGATATGCCTAGGAATTTCGTGATCTAGCGGATTTTACGATCGGCCGCCGACATATATACCATTCCACATTTTGACCGATTTAGATGTATTATTATGTATTGAAAAACCCCTGACATTTCAAAGTTCAATATCTCAAAAACGACTTAACCGATTTGAATGAAACATAGTTAAAAACAACCACAAGAAAACCTGCTTTCACCAAAAATCTCATCTATATCGGTCCATCCGTTTGAGAGCTACGATGTCTCAGGCAGACAGACATTGGCGTCAAACTTATAACACCCTTCTTTTTCACTGGGGGTTAAAAATCCTTAATTTGCCTCCAAAACAACGTAACAACTCTACATTTAGATACAATCGCGGCAGCTGAACGACGCAACGGTAATATTCTAATTCCAGACGCTCCATTATCGCGATCGGCAAGTGCCATTCGCAATTTCGCTTCTTACGTTAAGATAAAAAAACTTTACGAAAATAGAGGGTTCCTTGTACCAAACCACCATCTTGCTCGCTAATGAGGGCTATCGTTTTTTGTCTCACTAGATGGCGCACTGTTGCGTGAGGTTTTTAAGTATGGCTTTCAAAGTCTGTTTTTACGGGTGTGAAAACAAAGTTTAGATTAAAATCTTATTTAATACACCTTAAAACCATACCAGAAAAATATCGAGCATGCCACAGTGTTGCATAGTCCCCGTTTTGTTCGGAAAAAGGGAGGACAAAGGTTTTCGAAAGACAAAACTGTCTCAAAACACAGACATTCATTGCCCCGGAACGCTTATTTGCCATAATTAATTTAAGATATTGCAAAATATTCACAAAATTACTCTAATTATAAATAAACCCGCGTAGCTCACCCAAAAACTATGAGATTTGACATTTCGGGAGACCTCACGCTACACTAGCGCCTCTAGCGGTGAATTCATACGCGATAGCCCTCATTCTGCCGTGAAGCAACGGTGCTTGCACTGCTGTGTTTCGGTGTGGAGAGCAAGACAGCCGGTAAAATTACTGGCACTTGAGGCATCCCATCTTAGGCCTCTAGGTTGGCAACGCATCTGAAATACCCCTGGTGCTGCAGATGTTTATGGGCGGTGGTGATCTCTTACCATCAGGAGACCCACTTGCTCGTTTGCCATCCAGTCGAATAAAAAAAAACTAGCTTTCATAAAATTACAGAATTGGATATTTTCTCAGGCAAATGGAATAATATTATTCTATTTAATGCGACAGTTAAATTATCAGAAAACATTGAACACGACTTTTTTTAATCTTTAGTGAATCAAACTAACAATTACAAAGATAACCTAACGTAACTAACAAAAAGTTGGAAAGCCCCCGATTTTGTCACTTCAAAGTTCAATATCTTCAAAACGGCTAAACCGATTTTGATGACACATGTCTAAGAACCATCGCTAGAAAACCTGCTCAAAGTCAAAGTCAAAATATCTTTATTCAATTTAGGCTATTGACAAGCACTTATGAATGTCAAAAAAAATCTACCACCGGTTCGGAAAAACCTCTGTTGAGAAGAATCCGGCAAGAAACTCAACGAGGTATATTTTTTTCAAACAGATTTACAATATTATTAAATGATATCTATTCATCACAAGTATTTAACACAACTTTATTTTTAACACAGTAGGTTCGCTATTTGAAGGGACCGCTAATGCGGATCGGAATTATTTCCAAATATCCCTATCCATGATATAAATATACTGCTATTTATAATACGCCTTAGATATTAATGTCTTCTTGACAATAGAACATAGCTTTATTATTGTTATTATTAATTTATTTCTTTCTTTGATTACTTGACATTGATTTAAGATGAAGGTTTCCAATAAAAATGGTAAAAACATAACTTCACATCCCCATTTTCCAAACATTTCTCATTTTTACAACGAACGCAATTGCGAAAATGTATCCACACCTCGAGAGTCCATCAAATTAAAAATACACAACATTTTTACGGCAAACAGATTCACATATACGTGGCAAGCTTTAAAAAATCGCAGCACCGACGTCATTAAAATAAAGTACTGATCCACACGCATCCCTGAGGAGCAGACGTTTCACATGTCAAGTACCAAGCATCATATTTTATTTCCAACTCCTTGCAACCAAGTTTGTTTGCCGATGCCTCAACCCTTAAGTAGCTCTGGTCATAAACACCAGTTATTTCAATCTCAACCTTATGTCCACGTAAACGAGCACGTTTTGGGATTTGAAAAACGCAAGCCTAACTTTGTAAATTACTTGGCAAGATAACTATAGGTGCATTTGTTTTAGTCGTTACTCAAAAAGACCGCACAAATCATGCGATGTTAAGTCAAACGGTTTTTGGAACAAATATGGACATTATTTTGATTTTCGTGAGTTTCATTTTTTCTGATGAATTATGCGCTCGTGCTTGGATACGCTCGGGGGCATGTTGAAGGTATGGTGGTTTTATATTTACGTGCGAGTGCTCTGTAATTTTCTAACTACATGAAGAATAGATAAAACTATAAATATGATTGGTTTTTTGGAGTATTTTTGGAGTTGAAATAAAAAATACAAAAAGACTCCAAAAAACCAATCATAATTTGATTGCTTAGTAGCGACATCTCTTGTCTGGGTGAGCGGTTGGTTCCGAAAGAGTGTGACGTCTCTCGATGAGAGCGGAACATAGATGTCGCTAGTGCTGCTGCATAAGTAGCGTAGTAGAAATAATTATTGCTTAAGCAACCTGAGATATGTATGCATAGGAAAAATTCGTGTCTAGATTCCTGTCCAGCGGTGGTGTAGGGGTTATAGCACGCAGCACGGATTGCAGAGGACCTGGGTTCGATTCCCAGCGCTGGTCTCTTTTTCTGGTTTTTCTGTGCATCCATGTCTCAGTTTGTATTTTCGACAAAAGATATTTTCTTCTAATATATACAATTCTCGGGTCAAAAATGTTTGTGACCAAAGTCCTTTGAAACGGCTTGCCCGATTTTTATGTTTTTTTTTGTATATTTTCGGTAGGTCTGAGAATAGGATATAAGGTTGAAGACCAAAAAGTTGCACACCGTTAAAGCTGCTTAAGGAGGTAGTAAAAATTTCCATTACCTTTTTGCATTGTGACTCGAAAATTAATCATACATTTGTATGGATAATTTTCGTGTCACAATGGAAAAAAATAATAGTAATTATAAATACCTGCTAACGCAGCTTTAACGGTGTGCAACTTTTTTGTCTTCACCCATAAACTATTTTCACACCTCTCCTTCAGAAAAGTAACTTTTCCTCCCTGTCGACGGATAATTTTCGTGTCACAATGTTGAAAAAAGAATATAGTAATTATAAATATTTTCATCTTGCTAACGCAGCTTTAGACTCGTACGCTCAGGATTCTAAGAATCCTACATTTGGATTCTTCACCTATAAACTATTTTTTATACTTCTACGCGGACGGAGTCGCGGGCAACAACTAGAAGATATATTTATATATATTATATTAGCGTCTGGTTAGGTTTGATTCCCGGCCCTAGTCTTTTTTTCACGAATTCATCTTCATATTCATTGCATCACTAGTCGCAACCAGTAACCACACATGCAATTACCGCTCTAAAAACCAAACAAACCACTTTAATTACTAACCAGTGCTTAATTAAAATGCCAGAAACATCCCTTAGTAAAACAGCTTTTATGCGCAATAAAACATGAAAATTTAATTGTTCCTTTTGATAAATCAAATCCTTAGTTACTGGCGTTTTACGCCCTACTTTAATTTTATTACTTGTTCTCTTGTACTAGTAGCTAAACTATAAAACTGATTAATTAAAGTTGATGTGTTTGGAGTGAGCTTTACTTAATACTTTTCAGTGGCATAGATAAACCCACTTTCCTCTAATGCGCATTTTCTCTAAAAGCGCATTTTCCGCAAATACAGTGTATCATCATCATCATCTCAGACGTAGGACGTCCACTGTTGGACATAGGCCTCCCCCATGGACCTCCACTTACAGTTACATCTACCAATTGCATACGTTTTTATAATAACATTTTGTTTGTTTTATCGTTTTTTGGCTCTGTGTCACTAATTTCACATTCATATTGTTGTATAAGCCGTTGGTTCTCCTTTAATAAATAAAAATACAAAAAAATATTACCAATGAAACGGATACAAAATTCAAATCTATTGCCAAGTAAACTAACATAAGGCGTGTTTTAAGATTAATGATTATTATGATGGACAATAATGGACATGGATTTTGAAATAATTCCGATCCGCATTGGTGATCCCTTGGGTACTTCAAATAGCGAATCTATATACTGTGTTAAAAATGAAGTTGTGTTGATATATCACTTAAAAATATTGTAAATCTGTTAAAAAAATATACCTTATTGAGTTTCTTGCCGGATTCTTCGCAACAGAGGTTTTTCCGAATCGGTGGTAGAGTTTTTTTTTGACATTCCTAAGTGCTTGTTATATCCTAAATTGAATAAAGATATTTTGACTTTGACTTTGACTACGGTCGGAAGCGGCCTGCATCCACCGTGAACCCGCGGCTTTAACCAGGTCATCGGTCCATCTTGTTGGTGGACGTCCTGCGCTACGCTTGTCGATCCGCGGACCCCGTTCGAGAACTATTCAGCTCCACTTTGAACCACGTTGAACGTTTTGCTTTTCAACAATTATGCCTTTTTGTTGCTAGCTAAAGGTTTTGTTATTATTTACGTCATAAATCGACACGCTCTTAAAAAAAAAAACAATTAAAAGCCACCATAATCAAAATTTTCGAATGCAAATATTGAAAGAAAGAAAGAAAAGTTTATTTTGGCTCCAAAATGTACCACCTAAAACTAAGACTAGAACTAGCACTAAAACTATGTTACTAGGTGACACGGCAGGATACCAAAAAGGGTCTCCACTCAGCATGTGTTGCCGCACATTATGTGCAGTAACGCTGGTTTTCTGTGGAGCCCAAACGTTAAATAAACATGTATGCATGAGCCAGTTCCTTTGCCCCAGTCAGACGGAGAAAAAAAAATTAAAAAAAAAATTAAAAAATTAAAACCATAGACAAAGGGAGAAGTGACGTGGCTCAGTGTAAAAGATAATAATACTTATACTGCTGTCGTGGCAACAAATAATTTTTAAACATTTTCTTTTGCGATGCGATGCCTCCGACAAAAGGAACTGGCTGGCAAAGATTATAATTTACACCATTTACATATTGATCAACACGCGTAATGCGTGTAATGCGTTTTTTTGGCTTTACATGTTAAAGACTCAAAAAACATGGTACTTACCAGTTAAAACAACTCTTTCGGACAACACGGCACCGTCGCAAATATAATCAAATTGATTGTTTTCATTGTTTTTAATGAAGACCGTCGCTATCCACGGGAACACCGAGTATATTCCATTGGTTTCGTTCACCTGTAATTGAAAACATGCTATTGAAAATTCAGTTCGCATTTACGTATTAAATACCTGTCGTTGAACATGATAATATTTCTTTTGTATTTTGAACACTTAAGAGCGTTTATACCTGCTGAGCTGGCAACGTTGCATTTTTGTTAGTTTTTCTCGATTATTCCATTAAAGTTGAATTAAAATTTAAAATGTTGTCTGATAGAACACTTCTTAATATATAAGTTAATGTGTCTACTCCAATGATTATTCGTTATAGACTTTTATTTTCTTTAAAAACCGTTAATAAACATTAATTTCGTTTTTAAAGAATTTAATAGTCAATCTCGAATAATTATTGGAGTAGACACATTAATTTATATATTAAGAAGTAATCTATCAGACAACATTTTTAATTTTCATTCAATTTTATGGAATAATCGAGATAAACTACCAAAAATTCAACGTTGCCAGCTCAGCAGATATAAACGCTCTTAAGAGGCCTTGAAGCCGCAGGCTCGCGATGGATGCAGGCCGCTGCCAACTAGGGTGGTTTATGACCAACAGAGGACGTCCTACGGTTGAATGATGATGTAGAAGCCTTCTAGAGTTTTATGGGTGAGGCCAATGTCCAACAGTGGACGTCCTGCGAAATAACGATTATGTGCCCTCTATCCGACAGTAGGATGCTGAATTGAAATTTCAACACATTTAATATTCATAGTTTCTCAAGGTATTCTCTCTTATTAGCCTCACGCCCGTTTTTACGATCCCCTTAGACAACAATGGCCGTTCCAGGATATTTACAGCCATTAACGGCCGCTTCAGGATTCTGCGTAATCTTGATTTTAAATTTAATACCTTTAGGAGATAAAATGTTGAAAATATGGAAAATTATTGGTAATAGCGCTGCTTTTGATGTGGTAAATTGATGTAATGAATAGTGAAGTAAAATATTTGCTGTCTGCCTAGATTTGGGTATATTATTGTGTGTGAATATACGTAGACATAGCATTTGCGTTTCAAAAGTCCTGTTCAGTAAATTATAAATTCAATGAAAATTAAAGTAAAAAAATTCTAAAGGAAATTAACTCCTTAGTTTTTTACCATCAATGCATTACAACGACTCTTTATTGGTCACCACATTATATTAAGCAGTACATAAAACAGAAGTAAATAAAAAAAAACCTTAACGACGCCTTTGGCGGCCTTATCGTTTAAAAGCGATCTCTTCCAGGAAACCTTTACAATACAAAAAAGTGAGGAATAGATTTTAGCAGATGTTTCATTAATAGTATTTTAAAAAACTAATAAATAATACCTACAGCTAAACGAAAGCAGTGAATAGCTCTAAAAATACGATTTCTAAGTAGCTCTATTGTATCGTCGCTGATTTTAAGCTTCTTTTTTCAGGCAGATTATCTTTAGGCGGAAATTGAAAAATTACTTATCATTTTTTTTCTCTTACTTCTGCTATAATATTTGAACAGCCAATCACAATCTCTGTTTAATGAATTTCCGGTTAATATAAAATCGTCTTATAAATTTAAAATGTAATGAAAGAGGGTAAGACAGTTTCACGCACCTGGCTATGTTTTTTTTAACTACTCAGTTGTGTTCAAAAAATATTGCCTTTGATCACATCCAATCATAGAGACGAGTAGGTTAATGAAATTGAGAAAGAGTTTTTCCTAAAAAAAACCCTCTTACGCAAGCTTTTTTGGTGATGATATTTTAAGGGATTCCTTTATCTTGCATCATATCGATGGTCCGAAAAACACTTTGAATAACACTTATCGCAGGAACATTTTAAGTTTTATTTAAATGTAATGCATTTTAAGAAAAACGGTCAGTCGTCGAATTTTACGTAGTAGGTAAAGTATAAGTTCCGCCGAATTTATCATGGCAAAATCGTAACATAGCTAGGGCTTGCAATATTAAATGATATTGTAACGGATGACTCACGTCTTAAACCGAGTTTAGCTCGACATGTTTCGGGCTATTTCGTAGCCCTTCTTCTCAGGAGCACGCGACTCGGCGGCTGCCGCAACACGCACACTACGCGCCACCGCGTGTTAAATACTCGTGCTGCGTCATCGGTTAGTGTGAACGTGCCTTTACGGAGCGATGTTGTTAGTGTTGTGTGCTACCCTACATTAGACATTGACAATAAAAATGACGATAAAAATGCGGGTAGTTGTTCGCTGGTGCTAGTTTCGTCAGGCAGTCGCGCGAGCAGAGCGGTGGCGCGTAGTGCGCGTGTTGCGGTAGTCGCCGAGTCGCGTGCTCCTGAGAAGAAGGGCTACGATATAGCCCGAAACATGTCGAGCTAAACTTGGTTTAAGACGTGGGTTATCCGTTACAATATCATTTAATATGAGCGAGTCTCACGGTAGTTTCATGTTCAAAAAGGGCTTGCAATATTTGGCCGTTTTCATTATTCGAATATAAATTAAATTAATATACATACAAAAGTTGAAATGTGTAACCTATTTATTTACTTAATTACCTTACTTATTCACACATTTATTGCTACAAATACAAAGGGAAAATAAAAAAGTCACCGTTATTTGCTTGTCTAGACAAGTGACACTTCACAATGTTTCGATTTCGACAAAATACGATCAAATGATGATAGAACTAGAAATATTTTGTTACACGCGATAATCTGACACCTCGTTGGCGTCTGTCAGTCAAGTAAGTATAAAGTTGTCTAGACACCTAACCTTGTTGATATATTGCTAAAGATCCAACTGTAACCTGAGCCCATCTTTATCTTTAAGACTTCAGAAATACTATCTGCCGTCTTGTGGCCAGCTTTCTCTGAGTAATTTCTGTTTCTGAGACCAAAAGTTGAATCTTAATTTTGACGAGTCTGTCTGTCAATCAGCTATAAACAAGCAAATCGTAACGATAACAACCTTCGTAACAGGATACGTCGAGACAAAGCCCGCCCGGAATTACGAAATATTTATGAAGAAGGAAAACGTACGAAAATAGGTATCTTCGTCACCTGCAATTCAATTGAATGATGGATGTGAAGTTATCAATGAAGGCAGACTTGACACCCCACACTTCAGTCTACTCGTGACCACGGCCACTGTTATGTAGTCGAAACGTCGAGGTAAATATTACTCGTTTGTTTAGCGTGATAAGTCCCGTTTGTGGTATTTTGATTTTTGATTTTTCTCAATCTGCACTGGACCCACCAACAAATAGCCAAGCGAATAAGGTCGTTGAAGCGGTAATGGGCAGGCCATATAGCACGGAGAACAGTTTGCCCCTGTGGGCGAAAAGTTCTCGAATGGAGACCGCGCATCGGCAAGCGCAGCGTAGGACGTCCACCAACGAGATGGGATGACCTTGTTAAAGCCGCGGGTTCTCTGTGACTACAGGCCACTTTCAACCGACGCAACTGATGGTCTATGGGGGAGGCCTATGTCCAACAGTGTATATCTTACGGCTGACAATAATGACGATGATGATGATCATGACTGAACCCGCGTATAACTTACAGCCCAACCTCTCAATCTAAGAAGAAACCTGTGTAGTAGGACGTACGTAAACCGGAGATGCGATGACGATACAGCTGAGCAGAGAGCATACCTAAATCTTTGTCTAATGCGATCGAAGCGTATTGCGTACAAGACCCGTCTTATATTGTTGTTTTACAATGCAATCGTGACAACATCTTTCTTTTTAGCCGCTTTTTTGGGGGTAGCAATAAATCGAGTTGTTTTCAAACAATACGTCAGAGGCGTGTGTGGCTAACAAAAGTTTTTCCACTAATTACGTAGCCTTGAGTGGTCGTGAGGCCGCCATTACTGCGCAAGCGACGTGCGCAATGGATGCGGCATATAAACAGGCCCTGTACTACGGAGTGCAAAATTCGAGCTTTGCCTCTTGCCATCCCGCTGACGGTTATATTATTTAATACGAGAGTGAGAGGGACGGTACGATACAATCTTCGATTTTCGAATTGCGTAGTGGCCCCCCTGGGTTTATCAGAGGGGCACACTTAGAGCGTCACCTGGTTTCGTAGACGACAGCACTTCTCAGTCAGAATGATGGAACACAACCGTCAAAAATGTGTCAAACGTGAGAAATTTAACTCTTTCAGCTGTCTGGCTTTCGCAGAAATGGTTGCGTTTTTTACTTTTCTTAGTTTTTTGCTAATTTTGTTAATATAGTTTTGTAAGATATTTTGTTCTTTCTTAGCTTTGTTGATATTTTGTTATTAATAATAAACATGAGTGATGAAAAAATAAAGAAAGTGCGGGTTGGGAGTTTCACACACACACCACTGAATATCTTCGCAAATGTGTTCAGGTCCTCACGATGTATCGCATGACCGTAAAATTTATGGTAAATTTAAAATTTGTCACACCTAAATTCTGAGAAAGTCAGCAACCCAACAACGAACATAACTGAGCTTTTATAAATAAACTAGATTTTACACTTAGAATTTTGCCGCATTCACCAGCGCTTTCCCACATCCCGCCGTCCTGAGCTCCCTTTGTGGGGTGATGGATGGCTAGGCAATCGCATGACGTGCCATTGGTGCTACTATTTATTTATTATACCTAAGTAACACGTGCTCGACACTGCTCTTGTCATAATTTATTTATGAAAGAACAGCAGAAGCTAGAGGAATATCTGGAAAAGAAACACGATAATAGGGATTCATTGTAATAATTAAAAATTTGAAAACTCACACAAATTCAACTACTACTACAAGTTCTTGACTTTCTTGCTAAACTTTCATGCTAAAACGGGTGGATGCTTTTACAGAAATATAAAAGATATTTAAATGTGCAAAATACTAAGAAGCTGCTTTTTATCCCGACAGCCTTCAAACAATTTAAAACAACAACAAAAACAAAACAATAACAAAAACAATTTAAAACAAAACAAAAAAAACAATTATTATTATTTATTTTTTAACAATTTTAACAGTCTAGAGACATCAATTTTTGCACGGATGTTTCTTACTAGTTTGTTACACATCGCTAATGACAATCCGGATGTAATTTTTTGGACAGTTCCGTGGAAATTCAATAAAACCCGGGAAGAACACTTTTGAATGATTCACGGTTGTTTATATTAAATGTATTTGCTGATTAATGATTTCCCAAAACGTTAACATCCACCTTACAAATTCTTTAGGTTTTAAAAATTTTGGGAGCTCATTAATAGTAATCACAATCTACATCCCATCCTACTAGTATTATTTGAATGCGAATGTTTATGAGTATGTGTGTATGTTTGTTACTCCTTCATGCTTAAACAGTTAGATTTGGATGAAATTTGGTATGTAGATAGATGGACGTCTTGAATAACATATAGGCTACTTTTTTTCCCGATGTTCTCACGGGGTTGGGATAAAAACTCTAAATTTCAACGGCTGGGTTTAGAGTCATTTAATGTTTATTTTAGAGTCACGTTAATGAAATAAATGTTGTCATTTTTGAGACTTTACATGAGAATTTAGTAAAATGTAGAAATTTATCGTATCTAATACAGCGGGAAAAATCTAGTAACAAATTTTAAATCAGACAAGTCCGATTTAAATAACTGTCGGTTTGCAATTGATATTTCTTCTTCGAGATATTAAGTGGATAAAAAATAATATATTATTCTAGACGTTATTGACAAATATGAGTAGCAAGCATCACTGTCAAACGCGAGAAATATAAATGGTTAGCACCAATAGAAAATTGTTTTTCACGCCTATAGATATCTTCCCGTATTTTTGTAAGAATGATTGATTTGAATTCACATCGGCTGCCCACAAAAAAAGAGTGGACACACGGATCTGCGAAACGATGAGCATGAAAATTTAGATATGAATGTCACATGCACCTTTTGCAGCTAATTGCTGATACTGCTGCTAAATATATATCAGAATTTTGGGTTTTGAATACGAAACAGGCGTGATCGTCGATATACTCGTAGATCACCATCATGGAACTAATAATAAAAGCAATATTTAAGTTGGTTAAGTTTAGATTTAGTAACCCTTAAGGTTCAGGTTCTGGCAGAATATCAGCGTTGCGAAGCAATTCGCGACATCGTGCTAAGCCAGATTCTCTTTTTGTGTCCATTCTGCTCTTTTCGCTTTTGTTTTGTATGTTTTTGGTATTAATGTGACCAAATAAATATATTTTCTTTCTTTCTTTCTTTCTTTCAATATTACTATCGTTTACTCTTCCAGAGCCTATTATTTCCCGTTTCTATAAATAAGTACACATATTTTATTTCGTAAAAGATACTAGTTACTTCTACCCAGCATCGCAATGTAATATTTTTTGAAGAAAAAACGCTAATAAGCCCTTTTTCGAGCGAGATTGAACTAGAAAAGTAAAAACGTAGCTTTTTAACAACAGGTGCCTTGTCATCATTAGCCATAGAACATTAATGAAAATGGTGTTGAACTAGATTTGATTTCTTGTTGTGGTAGTGCTCTGATATCTAAAGTAATTTTAAGAATATGTTCCTGCTTGCACTGATACACAACTACTACATGCAAAAGAAAGGGGAGGGGGCTCATTAAGTGTTTACTTATAAAATATCTGTGTGCATTTAACAGAGCTCTTAAAGTTTTATTCCTAGTATTATCAGGACTTTTATGACTAATGTCTGTTTCAAGGTCATTGTCACGCGCAGTGTGTCCCTAAACAAATGCGCAGAAAGCCATTATTACTTTGTTCCTTTTGCATAAAACATTTCAAGTATTCATATTATTTAAGTAACGAAATACGACGAGGCTTAAGCGTAATGACATTTTCATACTTATGCTAAGTTGGTGACTTGTCTAAATTAGGCCTCCCATGCCACATAATATTTTTATTCACTATTTTGAAAACTTTAATGTCCATTTTTTTCTATTTTCAGTTTTCCTATTATATTTTTATTTTTAAATTTTACCGAAGCTTGAATATCATGAAAACGTATTGTCCTTAATTTTTAACGATTTATTTTTTGTTACAAAAATATGAATCTGTGTGGTGATTGAGATGTTTAATAATGTTCTTATATAATGCGTGGTGAGGTTAGTTAATCCTGAAATATAGTACTGTCCGTTAATGAGATAATAATCAAGGAAATGATAATAATATATTCGGAATTTTAATTGTATGGTAGTCAATATGGACCAACCAGCTAATTAATTTAACATCTAGCTTGATATCAATGTATTACCTCAAGAGATTTTATGACTGCTTCAGTAGTTGTAGGTATGTATGTTGCTGGAGTGTATTCAACGTCTTCGTTTGTTGTATCTTTGTATAAATCAATATAGTCGATTGCAAGATAATCTGTTGTATTGTCATCAACAACAACTTCATCAAATTCGTACTCCGAAGCGATAATTTCATTTTCCTGTACGTTTTGGTTTTCTATACTCTTTATTTCCTCTTTTGTAGAGAAATCTGTGGCATTAGTCATATCAGTAGAATTTGTTCCAACATTTAATTTTTTACCTGTATTAATTTCGAAATAAGTCACATTGATAGGTGACTCAAATGTTATTTTGTAATTATATGCCACTGTTTCTGGTATATTTATGAAAATGTTGCTAGCATTTTGGCTTTGAATACTTACAGTGTTATTTACAAATGTTTCAGTTACATTTAAAGGTAGTCCATAAGTAACATTTATTTGATCAAGAATAACCGTTGTAAAATTTAAATTATCATATCCTGTATTTAAGTTGCCAATTTCAGGTAAAATTGATTTGTTATCGAGATATTCCTCGGAAAGAGCCATTTTGATAGAATCGTTAATATTTGTCAACACTGTTTCATTTTTCACATTGTTTATTGTGTCATAACTCGTTTCAACAGTAGTTGATACGATATTAAAACCAGTGAAAGCAATAGGCATTTCAGTATCATTTTCATTTTTCTTTTGAATTTGTTTCGTTTCTGTTTCATTTTCTTTTAATTCGAGTCCCATGTGAAATAAAACATTTTCCGCAATACCATTAGTGTCATTAACATGACCAGTTACTTTATCAATGATATTTGAATGTTTGATTTTATTATCTTTTGAATTTCCATTATTTTTTATTACCTTGTCATTTAATTTGAACGTCTCAACATAAATTTCCGTTTTATTTCCAATATTCTTTGTAAAACTTGTTTCTATCGTTGTTTTAAACGTATCTTCTATCAAATGTGAAATATCGCTCAATAGGTCTCCTGCGGCACTTATCACATCAGGAACTTCAATAGCTTTGACTGTATTGTTTTTCTTGTCCTCTGTAAGTAGGTTACCGAACCAATCACCAATACATTTAATAAAGTCATCACAATCACTATTCACTTCATTTAAATTAAATAAAAAAACACATATCAATATCAAATTAAGTTTGAAAAACATTGTTAAAAACGTCTTCTCCCTGACTCGAATTACAGATGAATGTAAGATGATGCTTCGTCAGATGACTAGATGATTGTATCCAATTGAGCTTTAGCGTTGAAGCTTTAGAGCTTATTTTTTAAAGTTTTCAAAGTACAATGGTCACGAAGTCACCTTGAGACTGTGGTAACTGACTTTGATAGATTGACTGTTAGACAATTAAAGAAGATAATGACCGATTTTATGAAAGCTTGTAGCATGCATGCCCGCTGTTATTTATATGTTATTTACAAGACTTAACACGCCGTTTTTGACGCCTTAATTAAAGTAGATAGTTGAATTGAAATTCCGGGGTTTTACTAAATCTTCATGGGAATTTCTATAAATTACTTCTTATATTCCATTAACGTTGCAAATCCTAGCGGTTGAGATTTCGAGATTTTATTATGATTGTTATATTTGCAATATTGATTACCTACAAATAGACTGCAAAAAAATATATTGAAATTGTTTCTCAACTTATATTTTTAATAAAAATATTGCTAATCCATAATTAATATTATAAATGAGAAAGTGTGTTATGTGTTTGTGTATATGTATGTTTGTATGCTTGTCCGTCTTTCACGTCGAAACGGAGCGACCGATTGACGTGATTTTTGGTATAGAGATAGTATATAAGCCAGAGAGTGACATAGGTTTCTTTTTATCCCGGAAAAATGCACAGTTCCTGAGGGAACAGCGCGCGATAACCGAACACCACGCGGGCGAAGCTGCGGGCAAAAGCTAGTCACTAATAAAATCATAACAGCATTTATAATATTTTTTCAAAAACTAACCCCTCTTCGTTACTCTTAAATTGAAACATCTTTCTTACTTAGCCATTCAACTTAATAAATATAATAACATGACCAATATCGCAACAGACTCTCAGCCTATTGCCGCCATTGTAATTACGTGTGACGCAATGAAGATGTTTCCTCACGATTGTTATCAGTTGACCAATAAAAAGGTGTTGATTTCGTAAACAGACATTTTACCCACATTAAAAGTACCAGTTACATTAGTAAGGCATGTAAGTTTTAGAATCAAGTAGACAAATGGATAAAAGAATTGGGTAGTTTACCGAGTAAAAAAAATATTTTTCACTTCTCATGCTCGTAAAGTTCTTGTTTACGCTGGATCTAGGCGACATAAAATGGCTTTTTATGCTCTATTGCATAAAGTAAAATCTTCGTCTAAGATCAAGGTAATGAGGTGTCAACAGTCACTAACAAAAAAGTCTCTACATATTTTTTGTATTTATATAAAACTAAAAATCAATGAAATCAATGAACATAAAACAAAAAAACTAAAAAAATACAATTATATAAGAAATAATGCATGAAAAATAAACGAACATAGAAAGTGAACAATTTTATTGTTTCCATTGTTGCTATTTCATTCCCTCGCAATCTAAGTGAAGAGCAGAGTATGAAACTCGAGCATTAAACCCATTTTCTCTTCGACGTGTCTATCCACCCTCACCGTACCGGCTCGAGTGGCTATGCACGTCTTGGATAAAATGGCTCGTTTTATGCTCTTGTCGTACAATCTACTAAACTTATTCAACCTGTCAGTTATATTATCAGAAAATAACGCACAATCAAACAAAGTATGATGAAAAAGAAGCAGATCAAAGTTCGGCAGTGGGGCCCACGAAATTGAAACTGGCTAGTTCATCATTTTTCATTTAGATAACGAGGAAAAAAACGTGACCAACATTTTCTGATAATTTACTTGCATGATTATTTATCTGATTAATCTGAATTGTTAATGATCATCATCATCATCATGTCAGCCGAGAGACGTCCAATAGTCGACATAAGCCTCCCCCAACGCTCTCCACTCTGACCGATCTTCAGGTTCTCGAATGGCGTCCGCGGACCGGAAGACGAGTTGTCGGTAGGCCTCCAATAGGATGGAGCGATGACCTGGTTAAGATCGCGGGATCGCGGTGGATGCGGAAAGCACAAGACCGGAATTATTAAGGATACTAGTGCCTATTATACGCAGTTTTTAAGTCATGAATATCATGAGTCATTGCTTGAAAGCAATAAATATAGGTCGGATTTAGTAGTAGCAGTCCAGTGGTTTCAAGCGAGGGTCACGAGTTCGAAATCAGGCTCGCGCCAGCTCTGAGTTATTCGGATTTATAATGCGACATAACATTTGAAAATTATCATGAACTTTGAGGTGAAAGAAAACATCGCGAACCTGCGCAGAAATTCAATGGTGCGTGTTAAGTTCTTAATGCACTTTGGGCCCACGCTGCAACACTGCCCGAGCCTTCTCGTTCTGAGAGGAGGCCTGTGCCCTGCAGAGGGACATTTGTAATTTGGAATGAATGTGATTCGTTGTACTTATATCTAGGTATATTTCCTACTTCGTGGCCTATTGCGTTAATGTGTACAACGTATTTTTTTCGACTGGATGGCAAACGAGCAAGTGGGTCTCCTGATGTTAAGAGATCACCACCGCCCATAAACATCTGCAACCCCAGGGGTATTGCAGATGCGTTGCCAACCTAGAGGCCTAAGATGGGAGACCTCAAGTGCCAGTAATTTCACCGGCTATCTTACTCTCCACGCCGAAACACAACAGTGCAAGCACTGCTGCTTCACGGCAGGATAAGCGAGCAAGATGGTGGTAGCAATCCGGGCGGACCTTGCACGTGACAATAAAATGATATTAAATACTCACATTTACATTTTCGTTCTTGACTTCGCTACCGTCTTTTGTTTTGTCATCGCTCTGAACACAATCATCAGGTTTGAAAATGATTTGAACGTCCTTCGAATTAGTCTTAGTTAGTTTGTCTTCGTCAACTAAATCACCGGCAAAACCTTTAGTTGTTACTTCGAAATCGAAATTATCGTCGTTAATCGCTTTCTTAATTTCAAAACTTATCTTCATTTCTTCGACAGGTATCTGCCTTTTTCTTCTTTTATTTTCGGCAGCATCATTTAAAAAATCATCGAAACTCAAACCGAGATAGTCATCAACTGTAGACATGTCTTGATAATCATTAATATCCGTCGTGGAATACATTTCAGTTGTAAAATCAACTTCATCGACAAAAACTGGATTGAGTTCAGAAATCGTAGGTATCCTTCTTATGGTTATATTAGCATTTATATAGTTGTAAACATCCGGCCAAAACTTCGCACTGTACAAAAACGCGGATATTATAAACAACATCACAAAAAGTATTAATAAAATCAACAGCCGTATTATTAGCTTCATCAATTGTAGGTTTAGCTTCATCTTGATCTATTGTGTTATGATTCGCTGTAGTTCTTATGAGTTTGCGATTGATACTGAATAAAATTTAATCGTTGTTTTGTTTAGGAGCATTACCTTTGCATATTAAGTGCCTATGTTGTCTTTATTTGTGAACAATGGGCAGTTCAACTAGTGTGATGCGATTTGTCCATTTATATCCAAGTAGGTAGTGAGTAACACAAGACGCAGCTGATCACGATTGCGGTTTGCGATTAAGCCTTCCATTTATGATTTTTCCATCATGTCCTGGTGTTATAAAAACATAAAAAACTTTCTTAAATCTAGGTTTTCTTTTGTGTGCGCCTAAAAAGTTTACGAAGGAACATGTGAAGTTAATTTTTGAAAACAGAATTCTCAGAATCATATCATGCATTCCAGTTTACTCAGATCAAAGTAAAAATTCAAGCGGTTAATATCAAATTTTCTTTAGAAAATTACTATCGTACAATCTCTTCAAAGTTTCTAGACAAGAAACATGTCTAATATGATATTAATATCAGTTTTACAATACAACTAGTGATTAGGTACCCGCGACTTCGCGTAAACCATTAGATCCAGTAGAAATTTCTGGGATTAGTAAATTCCCATGGGAATTCCCAAAAAATACGTCGCAGTCATCATATTAACGTTGCATTGGAAACAACCATACCAAATTTCATTCAAACCCGTCCAACCGTTTTAGTATGAAGGAGTTACAAACATACAGACACATTTACATACACACTCTCACACACAAACACACACACAAACTTTCGCATTTATATTTATGTGAGCCATAGGCCATAGTGGCGAGTTGTCGTTCATTGTGGCGTTCTAAGGGGGAGGCCTTTGTTCAGCAGTGGACGTCATCCGGCTGATGATGATGATGATGATGATTTCAGAATTTCACTTAATTTTCAATGCAATTATCAAAGATACCGTGGTCTTCATGTACGTGCCACGAAGAACATTAGATCACATCATGACATGTATATGTATACGTCCTAATGATGGTCTCCCCTCAGAATAAGAAGGATTGGGCCGTAGTCTCAACCTCTAGTTTTTCGGAATTTTTGAATTGTGTGTGCGAAGTTCCCAATTCTCTCTGGGCCCGCATGGGACGTATGTAGGCCGAGATGAACTGAAGAACAGGCGCTGGCTCAGCATTGTGCTGCGGTAAACCGTAGCCCTGGTATTCTGCTAATACCCATACCGAGTAAGGACGCCGATCAACGTGATAAACATAGCGCAATGTCATCATCAAATGAGTTTAATTATTAAGTTTAGTTAGAGGGATCCTAAAGTAGCAATAATTTTGAAATTATTTTTTTTTAAAGGAGTGGACATTAGCGTATTCTAAACGCTATAAACGATCAACTAAATTGACGCCTCTTGTGGAACACTAGGCTAGGTTTGGGTTGCCATACGTCTTGGTACGCCGAGACATGTCCTGGTTTGAACCATGGTGTCACGGCGTCCCGGCCGATAAGTTAATTGTCCCGTTTTAAAATAAATAAATATCAGGGGACAATTCACATCAATTGACCTAGTCCCAAAGTAAGCTTAGCAAAGCTTGTGTTATGGGTACTAAGCAATGGATCATCATCATCTTCATCATCTCAACCGTAGGACGTCCTCTGTTTGACATAGGCCTCCAGTTGCTTCAGTTGGCAGCGGCCTGCATCCACCGTGAACCCGCAGCTTTAACCAGGTCATCCGTCCATCTTGTTGGTGGACGTCCTACGCTGCGCTTGCCGATCCGCGGTCTCCACTCGAGAACTTTTCGGCCCCAACGGCCATCCGCTCTCCGTGCTATATGGCCCGCCCATTGCCACTTCAACGAGCTAATTCACAACGGATAAATATAATTATATAGATAGATACATCCATCCATACTAATATTATAAATGCGAAAGTAACTCTGTCTGTCTGTCTGTCTGTCTGTCTGTCTGTTACGCTTTCACGCAAAAACCGCTGAACCGATTTGGATGAAATTTGGTACAGAGATAGAATAGACCATGGAAAAGAACATAGGCTATCTTTTATCGCGAAAAAAAGGCTTTAAGGGGTTGAAATAGGGGGTGAAAGTTTATATGGTGGAAGTTCGTCGCTGTTGGAAATAAAACCATGAAACTTGGGCATTTAGGCAATTAATAAGAAATAATTCGGTGTGTTTTAGCTTTTTTGAAAATTCGACCTGTGAGGGGATGAAATAGGGGATGAAAGCTCATATGGAAGGTCGTCATTATCGACGATAAATCGATGTTTCTTTATGAAACTTGGTATTTGGGCATGTGATAAGAGATAAATAATTCTTCGAGCGTTTTTTAAAATTCTTTTTCTTCTTAAAACGGGTTAAAATCGACTCGAACTCGCGCGTCAAGGTTCCGTGCATAGGTATTTATGAATATCAAGTGTTAGCAGAGCCAAGCTCATAAGCAAAATGTACGCAATGTGGGGTCATTTTACATGGCTTATTAACATAGACAGTCAGACATGAAAAAATTATGATTTTCAGATTTTCTTACTTATTTGCTATAAAGGGAATAAAATTTGCTATAAGAGCTTCCTTTATACAAAATTTCAAGTTTCTAGGACAGCCGAAAGTACCCTATAACTTTTTTTGAGTTTAGGGTTTTAATTTCAACTCGATAAATACTCCGCACGTTTACGGGATAAAGGGTCTTGACAGACAGACGGACGGACGGACAGCAAAGTCATCCTATAAGAGTTAAATTTTTTCCTTTGAGGTACGGACCCTAAAAAACATTTGTTCCGGCTCTTTTCAAATTTCGACATTTTTCATACCTATTTGAAAATATGGGGATGAAAGTTCGTAAAGAATTCCAAACAAATTTACTATAAGTATAGAAATATGTGTAGCAATGCTTAGTAAGAATGCCGTCTTAATTATAATCCTACCCTCCTAACTTACAATACAGGACGTAAGATGTCAAGAGCTCACTATGAAGAATTAGTCCTTTTGTGTTGGCAGGGTAGAATACTTATGTTTTACCAAAGAATGGAAGAACAAAAAAAATTAGTTTAGATATAAAGCAATGTATTAAAATAGGTTATTTTCAGTAAACCGTAGAAGTTTCTATGTGCTATTATTGGCAGAATAGGTACCCTAAATAAATTAAATACTTCCCAAAGTTATTATTCCACGCGGATGAAGTCGCGGGCAAAAGCTAGTACTTAATAACATATAAAACACCCAAGACCCGAGATCAAACATTCGTATTTTTCATACAAATATCTGCCCCGACACGGGAATCGAACCCGGGACCTCAAGCTTCGTAGTCAGGTTCTCTAACCACTAGGCCATCTGGCCTAACTTTAACACTCAATAATTAAGTTAACCATCCACGATTACGCTAAAGGTCACTCACATCACAAAGTATCAAATAACCGTAACTAAATTCCAACTAATGACGTTTACTTTACCACTCTCAAAAGGGTTCTTCGATTATTTTTATATCCCTCAAATTGCACCTTAAAATGTACACAATAGGGTGTAATTTGCACTGAAGGACGATAGAGCTTATTGCTTTTAAGTATAAGGTAGTTAGGGAGTGAACTAATGGGTAAAAGAATCCTGATTATAGACTACTATAATGAGAGAAGCCTGAAACTAGAGTACAGCTGACAATTGACGTAAAGCTGTTAGGTTTCTAGATGAGATAAGGGCAATCCTTTTTAATATAATATTTGGTAATTGGTTTCCAATCACGGTTCCATGGGGACCCCTTCATTTCAAAGGCACGCCGAAGTCAACCTGAAGAGAGCTTTGGTACTATGTACAGTCACCAGCACCAATATCTGACACAACAAGCGTGCATAAATATCTGACACGACTCTATTTCTAGAGCCGGAAGGACGTGTCAGATATTTTTGCCCGCTCTGCTGTGGCAGATTTTAATGCTGGTGACTGTACTCGTAATTATAAAAGTAAGATAGGCGCAAATCTGGAGATCTATCCCCTAATGGTGATTTTCCACTGGCGAGGCGAGACGAGACGAGGCGAGACGAGAATTGAAATTTGTATGCATTCTCGCGCGGCCGCCGCGAGCCGCCGCGGGCGCCGCTATACAAATTTCAATTCTCGTCTCGCCTCGCCGGTGGAAAATCACCTTAATACGCCATTGAGATATTTTATTAATTAAATTCCGAGTCGTCTTGTGATCATGGCGCATGCAAATATGCCGAAATTATCGAGTTTCGTTAAAATCAAGGTACACGTAACAAAACCCGAATTTACTCGTTGGGTTCGATTCCCGTGTCGGGGCAGATATTTGTATGAAAAATACGAATGTTTGTTCTCGGGTCTTGAGTGTTTAATATGTATTTAAGTATGTATCTATCTATATAATTATATTTATCCGTTGCTTAGTACCCATAACACAAGCTTTGCTAAGCTTACTTTGGGACTAGGTTAATTTGGTGTGAATTGTCCCGTAATATTTATTTATTTAAGCCGTGGTGGCCTAGTGGTTTGACCTATCGCCTCTCAAGCAGAGGGTCGTGGGTTCAAACCCCGGCTCGCACCTCTGAGTTTTTCGAAATTCATGTGCGGAATTACATTTGAAATTTACCACGAGCTTTGCGGTGAAGGAAAACATCGTGAGGAAACCTGCACAAATCTGCGAAGCCATTCAATGGTGTGTGCGAAGTTCCCAATCCGCACTGGGCCCGCGTGGGAACTATGGCCCAAGCCCTCTTGTTCTGAGAGGAGGCCTGTGCCCAGCAGTGGGACGTATATAGGCTGGGATGATTATTTATTTATTTATTTAATTCATAAGATTAGAAACGACCGCGATAGACTAAAATATTGTACCGTTGAGATAATTATGGCTCTTGCCATTGCTGTGTCCTGACAGGGCGTCACATGTATACCTGCCTATTTATAATTCCATCCGTGTTTGTAATGTGATATGCAATAAATAAATTAAATAAAATGAAATGAGGGTATGCAAGCGGAGAGTAGATCGCTTTAAGGAACATTTTTACTGTCTAAAGAAATTTCTACAGCTAGAAGTAAATAATTATTAGGCTACGCAGTGTACATAGATATAATGACTTATATTATATTGGTTTATACTTACAGAACACTGAACATAACTTTACTTTTAAAAATATTGTATTTTATTGTATTGTAAAACTCTTTATTGTACATGAAAACATATGAAAATAACAGAACACAGGATATTAAGTGGTTTGCTATCTTTTATTGTTTTTGGCAGAGCATTAAATTTTACACCCCCATTACATAAAAAAATTATGTCCATACTGTGCTCTAGGACCGTGTGTAATGATTATAGGCTTGGTGTTTATTGATTACCTATTATTTTCTTTAATAAATAACACGCAATATATACATAATAACATGATTAACAAAAATAAATAAAAATAGAACTAAAACTCTATTTCTAGAGCCGGAAGGACGTGTCAGATATTTTTGCCCGCTCCGCTGTGGCAGATTTTAATGCTGGTGACTGTACTCGTAATTACGTACTCTAATCCTAAAAATCTATATTGGCAAATATCACCCATGTCGCTGCTATTGGACATGGTGCCCATAAAGCTGGCTGTGTTGGCGTTTCCTCGTTGTATGGCAATGCTACGTTGACCGAGGAAAGAGCCAGCCCTTGATTGTATTTTTTGGATGCTACTTTTTTTGGGTCTCCCTTCTCGCTTCTTCACAGATCGCCCGCATGATGAGGCTTATATGGTTCAGCGAAAAATCGAACCTTCGGCTTCGGCTAAAAAACATGTTTAGGTCGAACACTAGTATTGTTCTTCCAGTCAGTGGACATCGTTGATGGCGTGCAAACATTTAATGCTTCGAAATATGCTACAGACGAGCGTTTTTAGCTCCCGTATCACATTGTATCTGGGAATAAAATGCAGGAAAACCACTATCACAACTAAGTATTTTACAATGTGAAACTATTACAGGAATTTCTTTAGGCACTTGTTTGACCGCCGGCGAGTAAGCGATTAGCTATCGACTATTTTGTCGTTCAAAACCTAACAAGATATAGTAGATCCCGTGTTAGTAAGAGATACACAAAGTAATAGTTAATCGCTGGCTGTTCACACTGCCAGCGAGAACTCACTCTCTCTCTCTCAACAAAAACCCTGTTAAAAACAAAACTCGCTCAGCTATGCTCGCTGGTAGTCAAACTCATGCTAAGAGAACAAGCAGCGGTCATTTTAGTCTACATTATGATTAATTGCCCATCGCACTATATATACTCCCATATAGCCCAGCGACAAAACTAATGGCACTCGCTCTTCGCCGCTCACCAACTCGTATCTAGTTTGTTGCTCTACTCGCTTCGCTTTTACCGTCGGTAGTGGGATCAGGGCCTACATCTCGGCTGCGATTCCGTGTCCGGCGATACTATGAACATGTTCTCTGTCTATTGCGCGCCTTGGACGTTCAAGATAAAGAGGTAAGATCGCAGGGCAGGCAATGAACAAAGAAGTCACTTGCGGGTCGTGATTAGAGTTTAGTCGAAGCGTGGGTTTGTTGGTGTATTAAAACCAGTCAAGTGCAAGTAAGAATCGTAGACGAAAAGGTTCTGTAGCAAAACATAAGGCCGTTGGTTAGGTCAGATGAATATAATGAAAAAACACGTTTTTGCCAAGAAGAGATCGGTTCGAAGAGATAAAGCGACCTGTTGCTGAACTATTAAAACTCCTGCAAAAGCGGCGCCAGTAGAATAGAATAGATGCTCGGAAGTCGAAACCGTCTGTTAATATAGAATGAAAATTAAATTTCTTTACAGCTTACACAATTATCATTTGAAGTACTTATTAACTTACAAGCAAAATGTTAATTACAACTCCCACGTTGCCTTCCGTACTTTGGAGAAAGGAATTACTGTGCCAAATTTAACTTTGGTTGCTCTTAACGGTACTTTATCTTTCGAAGTAATAATTTGATACAAGACGCAATACTTCCAATTTACCAAATGCCTTCGGCAGTCTTATTATCATGTACAAGAGATAGTACAGTCAACATCATCATCATCATACCATAGCAGTCCACTGCTGGACATACGCCTCCCCCAATAAGCGCCATATCGCCCTGTCCTCGGCTACACGCATCCAGCTTCCACCAGCAGCCTTTCGGAGATCTTCACTCCTCCTGGTTGGAGAGCGTCCTACACTACGTTTGCCGATACGCGGTCTTCACAGAACTCGTTCACTCCACCAGTTGTTGGATCTTTAGCATATTGCCGGTTCGTTTGTTCGGGCAATATCACTCCCTAAAGTACTACCCAATGAGACCCTATTCCACCCTCTACCCTACCCTTGAGAGCGATAGTTTAACCCCGCAAGTCCTGACTATTTAGTATTCCGTTCCTGAAAAGGAAAAAACGGAATCCATATAGAATCACTTTGTTGTTCACCTGTCAAGACCCTTTTTCTTAGGAACTCGTAAAAGTAGGTACAGTCAACGTCATAAATATTGATCATTTCGGTACCTTGTCGCTTTCAGTAGTTACACAATTTCGTATAGCTTTTCAAACAACGTTAAAGTGACAAGGTACAAAAGTGATCACTGATTTATGACGTTGACTGTACCTATCAATCAAATTTATTTCAAATACCTAGGTCTGCTGGAGAATTTTGACTTAGGGCTTATAGATGTCTAGCGTCACAAATGGCAAATGACAATACAATACATTAATCTGGTAGTGAAATTCTGGTGGTACAGCCAGGATTGTCTCTGCAGCAAGGCATCCCTCAACGGTCAATGATATCGACTTGAAATTTGCTACGGAAATGTAGTTTGCAAAACAATGCAAGTACAGTCAACAAAAAGTACAGTCAGCTAAAAAAAACTTGTATTAAAAATACATTTTTTTAACAAATTCTTATATATAATTGGGTTTTTGGAATCTTTTTGTATTTTTTATTTCAATTCCAAATTTTTACTTTTACGGTCATCCCGGAAAACCTAAATTGAAAATACAAACTGAAATATAGATGCACAGAAAAACCAGAAAAATAAGACCAGCACTGGGAATCGAACCCAGGTCCCTTCCCTATGCACCTCATATCTCAGCTTATTTGTTTCTTATTTAGCCACTTAAGCAGTGACGCTAGCGACATCTATACCGTAGCCCTCATCGAGAAACTTTTTGATGAGGGCTACGGTATAGATGTCGCTAGCGTCACTGCTTAAGTGGCTAAATAAGAAACAAACAAGCTGATATATCAGGTGCATAGGGAAAATTCGTGTTTGTACCGTTGACCATCAGTGGTGTAGCGTTATAGCACGCAGTACGGAATACCGAGGACCTGGGTTCGATTCCCAGTGCTGGTCTTATTTTTCTGGTTTTTCTGTGCATCTATATTTCAGTTTGTATCTTCAAAATCGTATTACTTTTAGTGCCACCACCGCCATTGTATTTAAACTCACTCCAACCCCGAACATACCTTCACATTATGTATGTGAGTTCTTATCAAAGGACGGGTTGGTAGTATTACAGATGGAATATTCTTTAAGCGGCGACTTGCTCCCAATTTAAATATTTCCGCTGGCTCCAGTTCCGGTTCAAAGCTTCGTTCCAAAGGTTTGCGATGATGGAGAGAACTTTTCGAGGTTAGTGTTAATTAAGTTCCTAAAATAAGATAATTACTTAAGAGTTAGTGATATTTAAGATACAAGATGCTTCAGAAATATTTCAGTAGATGGTGTTGACTGAACACTTTGATCATCAACTAAAGTAATATGTATTTGTCTACATAATCCACCAACTCCAAAATGACTTCATCATCCCAGCCTTTTTACGTCCCACTGCTGGGCACAGGCCTCCTCTCAGAATGAGAGGGCTTGGGCCGTAATTCCTACGCGGAAAACTAACTTATCAGCTTGAAATCTGTTGGTTCTTAGAAGTACCGTTAGCTTACATAATAATTTCAGCCTTCTACTATATCCAAGTGCTGTAAGGTGAAAACGGTTCGAGAAAATAGGGTATAGCAATTTGTATCACGATCGGATTAGCCAATTAGCGGATTAGCAAGGCTTGTGATCAGTGGCTCGGCGACTAGTAAGTAATCCTCGCGAGTCTGCCTTTTACGCTTCCAACCCCCATAGCTCCCTTATTTAGGAAAATTTTAAGTGTTTTGTTACGCACTTTATCCCAGCCTTACGTCCCACAGCTGGATACAGGCCTCCTCTCAGAATGAAAGGGCTTGGGCCCTAATACCAGGCGGGCGCAGATCAGATTGGGAACTTCACGCATACCATTGAATTTCTTCGCAGATTTGTCCAGAATTCCTCAGCATGTTTCGTTCACCATAAAGCTCGTGGTAAACAAATTTAATTTTCCGCATGAATTTCAAAATACTCAGAGGTGGTAGTTTGAACCTGCGATCCTCTGCTTGAGAGGCCATAGGTTAAATAACTAAGCCACCATGGCTTTTTAAAATTCTTATAAAATAGCCGCCTCCATACCCCGAACGACATCTGGCGCGTCAGAGCTCGGTCAAGCAAACTCTATCCACTCGGATAATCATTTATTGGTTTCCGGTTTTATGCCGGATCTTATTTTAGCCGGGACCGTCCGCTTTAAAACGGCACCGGTTCAACGATGCCGTTATCCCGTATTTTAGAATAAAAATCCTTAGGGAATTTAAGATTTTTCCGCTTATCTTTGCGCTTTAGGTAAATTAGCTATAGATACGGAAGACGATTTTCTTTGAAGATTAGTTTACCACCTAATCATTTGTAAAATTATAGTAAATAGTTTGTCTTCTTTTGAGTTTGAACCTATATTATTATTAAATTCACATGCGTTTTAATTTTTACAACTTGTACAGCACACTCCCAAATACTTCCAAAAAATGGTTCTCTAATGTCATTTAGAGATAATTAATTATATAACTTTTTGAGTCGAAAATTAGACAGGATCTCAGAATACTATGTATCTAGTTAACTCAGTGGTTTCAAGAAATATGTATGTCCAAAGCAGTATAAAATAAAATCAAAGACGAAATACTTCAAAAGTTATGATTTTTTTGTAAAATTATTACGGATGTTTGGATATTTTTCTCAGAATACTGGCCTAAACAACGATATCAGCGTTAAATCACGGGTTATTTTTGGAAAACGGTTCCTTTAACTATGAAAGTAGAACAAAGTCTTCTGACTTTCATGTATGTAAGAATAGTCACGTCTTAAGCCCATAGAGTACCCAAAATTATTTCAGCTTCGTGATTCCAAAATAAGTTTAAAGATTGCCGACCCAATGAACTGAAGACGTTAGCGTCTTAGGCGAAAAAGGTCGCACCTTGCTCACTGGTTAAATGTATTCGAGTAGTTTTATCCTTTGTAGTGTTAAGAAATCTTGCGTAAAGGGGTCGAAGATAAAACAAGAGCTAAAGCCCCACATATATTGTAAATGCGACAGTATGTTAGTTCTTGCTTGCTTGAGCGTTAGGACAAAGTGTTCTGCACAATCTTGCCAAGACGTAAGCTAATTTATCATCGTCGTCATCATCATCATTATCCGTTGCTTAGTACCCATAACACAAGCTTTGCTAAGCTTACTTTGGGACTAGGTCATCATCATCATCATCAGCCGGAAGACGTTCACTCCTGGATAAAGGCCTCCCCCTTAGAACGCCACAATGACCGACAACTTGCCACTTGCATCCACCGGTTTCCCGCTACTCTCACGATGTCGTCAGTCCACCTGGTGGGAGGCCTGCCAACGCTTCGTCTTCCGGTTTGTGGTCGCCACTCGAGGACTTTTCTCCCCCAACGGTTATCTGTTCTTCGAGCGATGTGGCCTGCCCATTGCCACTTCAATTTGCATATTTTTCCAGCTATGTCAGTTTAGTTCACTTTAGTTCTTCGACAAATTTTCGTATTCCGGATTCTATCGCGCTAAGAAACTCCAAGCATAGCTCTCTCCATAGCTCGTTGCGTGACTCTGAGCCTCTCTAAGAGGCCAACAGTCAAGGACCACGTCTCAGCGCCATAAGTCATCACTGGCAACACACACTCTTCGGGCCGACTAGGACAATTCGTCCCGTGATATTTATTTATTATTTATTTATTTATTAATGATCGTCAGTCGAAAGACGTCCGGTGCTGAACATAGGCCACCTCCTTAGAACGCTACAATTAACGACAACTCGCCACTTGCCCGCAACTCTCACGATATCGTCAGTCCATCAAGTGAGAGGCCTGCCAACGTTTCCTCTTCCTAAAATTTTGCAGGTGGTAGGACCTTGTGCAAGCTTGCTCGCTAATCCTGCCGTGAAGCAGCAGTGCTTGCTTGTGTTTCGGCGTGGAGAGTAAGGCAGCCGGTGAAATTACTGGCACTTGAGGTATCCCATCTTAGGCCTCTAGGTTGGCAACGCATCTACAATACCCATGGTGTTGCAGCTGTTTATGGGCGGTGGTGATCTCTTACCATCAAGAGACCCACTTGCTCGTTTGTCATCCACTCGAATAAAAAAAAGCAAATTTGGTCTCAGGAAAACGTAGACTTCATAAGCTTACATACGTCCCACTACTAAGCACAGGTCTGCTCTCAGAACTGGGCTTGGACTGTAGTTTCACTTGGACCTAGTGTGGATTGGGAACTTCATACACTTCCATGAATAGCTTCGCAGGTTTATTCAGGCTTCTTCACGACATTTCTCGTTGTTGTAAAGCTTGAAATTAAATTTGAGGCTTATCAAATTTAATTTAACAAAATTTAAAGACTCAGAGGTGACACTTAAGTTTACCTTTGACCCGATGATACTGTGCTTAAAATGCTAATGGATCAAACCACTAGGGCAATATATTTAGTTACTACGGAGATAAATTCTAAAGTCACGAAATTGTGAGACAAGTTTGCTGGATTATGATGATAATCGACCACAATGAAATAGGATGCTGATTCCCTAAGATATAGGATCAAACTTTGATAAGTTTTTTATACATTTGCTATATCAAATGCTATAATTATTCATGGGTATATTATCAACATGGGAGTATAGAATTTAGTATAAGACTTAGTTACGTTAAAAAATATAGTTGTGTCAAATATTTGCGATGTAATGATGATGTAAGTTAGAAAATAATGTTGGACTAAAATAATATTTTGAAAAAATATATAATAATAATATCTTGTTAGTTGCTTGCCGGATTCGTCTCAGCAGAGGTTTTTCCGAACCGGTGGTAAATTTTTTGACATTCATCAGTGCTTGTTATAACCTAAATTGAATAAAGATATTTTGACTTTGATTGTGATTAGGTACGTTTAGCACATCGACCTGCATCGACTAAACCAAACGTTGTTTGATATATTTTATTCTAAGATAGGCATACAAATACAAATGTCAATCGTGCACTATACTCCAAACCACTGTGTCTCAATATGCACTGTCACATTCCGTTAAATTCACTCACTTCGCAAATGTGTTTCATTATATCTGTCGAATTCAGACTCTGAACACGTCCAATTTATATCTAAGGTCCTTCAATATGAACTGTCTCATATTGAACATGTCTGTTGGAAGTATTGAAAAATTCTTCTAGCGCAACAGTAGCGAATTCTTACTCCGTTCTACATTGGAGTTACCTGGAAAATTTTATTGCCGATAGCAAAGTTGCTGTCTTTTAGCTTATTAATAGTTTTTTTACTATTTCCAACATGAGTATTCATCATCATCATTATCGCAGCTTACGTTCCACTGCTGGGCACAGGCCTCCTCTGAGAATGAGAGCGCTGGGGCCGTAGATCCCACGCGGGCCCAGTGCGGATTAGGAACATCAGACACACCATTGAATCGCAGGTTTGTTTAGGTTTCCTCGCGATATTTTTCTCCACCGTAAACTCAAAGGTAAAAGCAGAGGTTTGAACCCAAGATCCTCTGCTTGAGAGGCGATAGATCAAACCACCACTAGGCCACGACGGCTATTGGATATTGCTTCTGATGACAAACTTTTTCTCAAGAAATTGTTTACGTAAGCATTGGGGGTTTGAATTTTGCTTACTTTTTCTGACATTAGGGGGCTCCAAAATTACTAAAATACTGCTTACGTAATACTTGAGTTGCCAGCTATTGTTTGTTTTCATTTTTTTTCTGTGTACTTGTTTTCTGTATCGATATGACCCCTCATTGATGGGTACCTGTTGACTTGAACCTTTTAATTTTCTCGGGACCTATAATGCATATTATATACTTACTCTTTTTTTTACCTTACTTACCTCACTTGATATAAAGTGCAGATGAGCTGAAAAGTGTAGGTAAGTAACTGGTTCAGTTGAGTTATAGCTTGGGCATAGGTTTCCCCGCTTCCTTTCTCCAGTTGCTTCAGTTGAAAGCTGCCTGCATCCACCGTGAACACGCTGCTTTAATTAGGTTTTGTACTAATTAACTAAAATGAAATATCTTTAACATCGGTATGTGATGTAACATGAACAAAAAAAACAGTTCCTTATAAATTTAATGCTTAATTATTAAGGACAAGGTCTTTACTAATTAATTAAGTGGAATAATTAATTCGCCCCTAAATTCATAGAAGGTCAAAGGCTAATAATTTCATGGCAGTTACTTAAAAAAACGTTTATATTTCTAGCTCATCTTCATAAATTATTCAGTAACATTAAGCCATTAAATACTTTTATAACTTTCCCTTGAACTCCGCGTTGTCTTTGAAATTTAACCTTCATCTTGCTCTGTGACCTTGCTTGAGCGAGCATGATATCGATATTAACTCAAATATTTGTACTTATTAAGTCTTACCAAAAAATGTGGAAAATTTAACCTTAGCTTGTTTCTGAATACCTGATAATGTTTCAAATTCAACGAACAAAAGTTTTTATAACCTTGCATTAAAAAAAACCATGCCACAAATTTCACAACTCTAAATCCAGTGGTTGAGATTTTGAGATTTTATTCCGATCCGGAATACCCGGACGGGACAAAAAATAGCCATCCGCCCAATAAAGTGTAGGTACAGAATTATAAACTTATTTGTTACGAAATTATAAATTTGTGAGGAAGCCTCACTGTAAGAGTATTTTTTTCTACAGAACTTAATCTTTTCATAAAAAAATGCTGCAAAAGAAGAGATTTTTACTCTCAGTATTAAATAAAGTTTTGTAAATGTATTCGAGATTTGTGAACCAATTTAGCGGCAAAATCACATGCAAAAATGGCTCCATACTTTTTGTGATAATGTTAAAAGTCGTAGGGCAAAATTACATACTTGGAGCTTAAACTTCGTATTAACCTTTCCTTAAACGTTAAAAATTAAACCATAACTTGGTAACAGGAAAAGCCGCAGAATTACAAATCATAAAATTAAGTGTAAGTAAAATGAAGAAAACTCTTAAAGTTTTCTAATTTTCCGTTCCATAGCGCAGGCGGCGAAGGGTTGTTTTATTAACGCCAAAAAAGGTTCGGACCCTTAAAGTGCTGATCCGATAGTGATAGGGTTCCGCGAGTTCCGTAGGATTTATGCGGGGTCCCATTCAAATTGGAGGCAAATTAACTTGGATCTAGAGCTTTGAGATGTAGGAGCGTTTTAGCAGTTCCGTTGTGAGAATGTTTGGTTTGAGATAAACTTTGTAAAGGGCAAAGATTGCTTTTGAAATAGCAATTGGACGAGATTTGGTTTACTTAGGTTATCATCATCATATCAGCCATAGGACGTCCACTGGTGGCCATAGATCTCCAGTTGCATCGGTTGGAAGCGGCGTCACTTGAAAGTACCTATATAAGACTTATTTTTTGTCTCTGTTTTACCTGGGCAAAATTGCTTTTGTACGGCTGTCCAGATGTCCGGCTGTGTTCCTCCACAGGTCGCATTTGTAAACCAATTTTCGTGAAAACTTGCTTGTCACATATTCCGACTATTGGGTGTCCCAAAAAGGACGCAAGATTTCAATTTGCCGCCATTTTTTTATTTTAGTGCTGGCAACCCTAAAAAAAACTATTTGACAGCTGAATGTTTAGGGTTTGTAAAAATGGCGGGTTATGCGAAAGATCAACGCGTTTTTATTATTGAAAAATATTTCAAAAGAAGTTTGGCGTGTACGGTTCGAAAATTCCGTACAAAATATGGTCGGAATAATGACTTGACTTCATCAACTGTGAGCAGAGTGGTTGCAAAATTCAGGGAGAGTGGATCAATTCATGATGTTCATTCCACTGGTCGTCCAAAAACAAGCCGTTCAAATGGCAATGCTTTAAAAGAGGAAATTCGACGCTGCATTGGATAAATTCAGCCTAGCAAAATGGTCATAGAAAATTTTGACAAAAGAGTGCGTATGTGCCAGCAAAGCCTAGGAGGACATTTGCCTGACGTATTATTCTACAAATAACCCTATTTTATGTATTTCAAGATTTTATATAGAAATATATTATAACGAAAAAAAATGTGTTTTTCATCAATTTCAAATCTTGCGTCCTTTTTGGGACATCCTTTATGTACCATTTAAGTACATTTCGTTGTACTTGTTTCGTCGATACTTTTGGAATACTGTAGAATTTGCAGTCACTTTTCTTGTCGGTATTTGTACAATACACACATACTGTTAGGGCCATATTTATCTTAAAAACAATCAATATTGTGCAATACTGTGCAATCAGAGCAATTTTGCAGGGCATCAAAAAGATAAGCACATCTTAAGGAATTATTTATTCGTGTCAATAATACAACAATAACATGATGTTAAACATAAAAAATACAATTATAAAAACAATACAGTTACTCACTTTATGGCCTTAAGTGATGTCAACGCTCTGCCACAAGTTGCCCCGGGCGATAAAGTGCTACATTACCACGTTGGATAGCGAGCCCGGTCTTTGCGCAAGTAAAGGTAAAATTTAAACGTTAAAGAATAATTCCTATTAAGATATTCTGTGTCATAGTACAAAGCCTTTGTCCTAACATCCCACTTCGCAGCGTACTAAAGTGTCCACGTCGCCTTAATGACGTCACGTCCTCCCAACTTATGGGCGCATAAGCCAACCTATTCGAAGGCCCAATTTACTAGACTTTGCTTGGAAATATTCTATGCTTTAAGAAAAAGAAAAGCTCGTTCGTCTAACAACAAGTATCAGTAGGTCTTGGAATTGTTACTTTTAATTATTTGTTTTACTTTTAGGATTTTTTTTATTTATTATTGTTTGAACGCGATCTCGTCTCCTTAATTCAGCTTCTGTAAAAAAAAAACATACAAGGTGATTGGATTTAACAATAATACTTATTACCCCTACGCAAAGAGAGGGTGTTTTAAGTTTGACGGCTATGTGTATCTATGTTTCTGTCTGTGGCACCGTAGCTCTTAAAAGAGTGAACCGATTTGAATGCGGTTTGTTTTTATTTCAAAGCAAGTTTTCTAGTGATGGTTCTTAGATATGTTTCATCAAAATCGGTTTAGCCGCTTTTGAGATATTCAACTTTGAAGTGACGAAGTCTGAGGTTTTCCAACTTTTTGTTGATTAGGTTATTTAAGGATTTTAATAAATATTTCTGATGATACATACTAACTGACTAACTATAAACTAATTACCTAACTTAAAAACATAATACCTACTAAATTAAATCTACAAAAAGCCTCCATGGCATGGCATCCAAGAGGCTGCCAGCCCTTCGGTCTCCAGTAGTGTCAACCAGCCGCTTTTGCACTTCTTTAATTAAATTTTAATCACAAATGTGACGCAAATGTCAAAAAACAGTTGTCAAACGAACCTCATGACACTAGCGTCAATATTCTATCACAGAATATTGTGTTTCTCATTGACAATAAAAAATAAAGACTGATTGATATACTCACGCTACATTTCCATTCATAAATTCAACTCTCGTTGGTTTCTTTATTTTTACTAAACTGGTAAATATGCAGGTTCATACTGATAACTGGCCAGCGACACCTGTGTATTCTCTCTAATTTAAAAAGATCAAAGCTGCCAATAACGCAACTGGCAACTTCCGCTTCCTAAAAAAAAATATATTCGAATTTCAAATATCGCACGTAACGGACACGACGCGTGTGCAACAGCTGTTGAGTTTCGGATCGCTAATCTGTATAAAGAAAACGCAAAGCTTTCATTGATAAAAAAAAATTCAGAGTGAAAATGAAAATAAATGTTACGTACATTTCCTCACTTTTGATACAACTTCCGAGTTCAGTAGCAATTTTATTACGGTATTCTGCTGTTCATTCATCTATAGCTTTTCTATTGTTTTTAGTTTTTACCAAAATGAATGACTTTTGCTTGTAGGTTATAATTTGATTTGCGACGTTTGTTTGGGTAAAAATCTTACAAGTCAAATTTCACCACATTCCAGTGATCAGATCGGCCTAGAATTTGTACACAATTTATATTGTATAATAGAATAGTCAGCCATATTTTATTTAACAGCAAATGAAATCTTAATCTATCTGTATAAATAACAATCAATAGAATATGTGTATTTAAGCGCATCACATCAAAATGGCATGTTTATTTATTTTTTTAATTGTTGTGTTTTGCGTACCACTACTAGGCAAAGTTAAGTACATGTTTTTTTTTGTGTTTGTAATTGTAGGAATAGGTTTGTATAAAAGACAATGCCTATTGAAGAGTCAAATAGTCGGAATTAAAAATGACCATAATATTAAAATTTAGCGATACAGAAGATGCTTTCCGGGTAGATTTAAAGAAGAAGAAAGAAAGAAAGAAGTAGATTTAGTCTAATTTTCGTCATTAGTATACCCATACGAAACCTAACATCAGCAATCCAGTTGCTAATATCTACGGCAAAACGTCATACTCGACACGAGCTGACAATCGGCGGCTAACGAGAAACTTCACCGGTGATATTTGAATTTCGTATGCATTTTCGGGCATTCGAATATTTCTCGGGTGTTTCGAGAATAGACTGCTTTGCGATACAGATAGCGACGATTTTAAGCAGCAATTTTTTTTTTTGCTTGTTCTCTTTTAACTTGGTTTAATTTGACGTAGGTATAAGTTACTGCTACAGCTCATTTTCACAAAACTTTCCGGCAATCTTCCCCTGGACAATAAGCTGGAGAACTCTGTACTTGTCGTTTTCCATCACATGCCCAAAGTAACACAACTTTCCCCAGCCATCTCTCTCACTCTCCTATACATTGTCTTAAGGGCGGTAACCAAGGAATTACGAACGAGAGTCTATTAGAAGCCCGAAGTCGAAGATTGAGGGCTTTAATGAGTCGATGTTCGTAATTCTAGTACCGCCCGTGCGACATACAATGTTTTTCATCACATTTG
The DNA here is from genome assembly GCF_025370935.1 of Choristoneura fumiferana. Taxonomy (NCBI): domain Eukaryota; kingdom Metazoa; phylum Arthropoda; class Insecta; order Lepidoptera; family Tortricidae; genus Choristoneura; species Choristoneura fumiferana. The sequence goes on from NC_133493.1 coordinate 2,621,879, forward strand.
CGAGTAAAATTGTGTATATTTGTAAAAAAAACTAACATTTTTTTCAAAAATTGCCGATACCGCGGACTACGCCAGACCGCGCCGCCCTACCCCACCAGCATGTGCCCGACGTGCGCGCGCCGCGCTCCAGCACGCCGTGCAGTATATCACACTCATTTACCGACCTTGGGCTTCATTACAAGAAAATTAGTACGGCAGTGACTCATTTACCGACCACGGGTTCATGACAAGCACATTAAGTCGAGGGGTTTTATTTGGGGGGTGCAACCAGGTAGCCGCATGTTACGACCTGTTTACGAGCGAGTGTGATGGAAAATAATATAAGTGTCGGCGGGACGGTACGATACGAATTTCGATTTTCGAATTTCATAGTTTTTAGACGACCAGATGGCCGAGTGGTTAGAGAACCTGACTACGAGCTTGAGGCCGGGTTGGATTCCGTGTCGGGGCAGATATATGTATTGAAAAATACGAATGTTTTTTCTCCGGGTCTTGGATGTTTAATATGTATTAAGTATTAGTCTATTATATAATTATATTTATCCGTTGCTAGTACCCATAAACACAGCTTTTCTAAGCTTACTTTGGACTAGGTTAATTGGTGTGAATTGTCCCGTGATATTTATTTATTTATTTATTTATTTATAGTGCGGAGCATGCAAAATCATCTGCACGTCTACCGCCTTAAGCGAGTATAGACTTGCAGAAAAATCGTTGTTGCTTGACATTGCGGCGCTCGATTGACCACTACAAACTCGTTGGCTTTACGGCCCGTAATGTAATGCAACTTGCACGATTTTTCTTTGCAAGTCTACATAAACTACATAAAATTTGAGCGTATGAGCATATTTACCTATGTGTATGTATGCATGTGTAATATTGCGTTTTTATAAATTATATCATCATACATCCAGCCTATTATACGTCCAGATGCTGGCAAAGGCCTCCTCACAGAACAAGAGGGCTTGGGCCATGGTTCCCACGCGGGCCAGTGCGGATTGGGAACTTCACACGCACCATTGAATTGCTTCGGGTTGTGCAGGTTTCCTCACGATGTTTTCCTTCACCGCAAAGCTCGTGGTAAATTTCAAATGTAATCCGCACATGAATTGCGAAACAACTCAGAGGTGCGAGCGGGGTTTGAACGCACGACCCTCTGCTTGAAAGGCGATAGGTCAAACCACTACCACACGGCTTTATGTAAAATATTATGTTAGATTGTTTTTGTTTTATGGTATTTACTAGAGTTTACCCACGGGTTCGCACGCGTAACACTATTCCATCTGGCACACTGAACTCCGGGATTTGTAAAATATCCCCTGGGAATTCTCAAAATGTATATCGTGGTTGTCATTGTCATTGAGGTGTGTTAAGAAGCCACCGTTCAAAATTTAAGAATAAGAAGCGGTTGAATTTTAAGATTTATCCCTATCCCCTGGGAATATTAAATCTGTTTATTTCTTTACTTCACGTGAAGACAGTCATGAGAAAGTGCGTGTCCTGAAATTATTGATTGTGGCATTTTAGTGGAAATAACAAAGGTCAACGTTATTATCGACACTATTAACATGATCGAATAGAATATAAAATATGTAAATTTCGATATTTCATTGAAATTATATTGTTTGTTTACTTATTATTCGTAATGACAGCCAGCTATTTGATATTCCAAAGTCCGCCGTATGTAACCGCTAGTTGGCGCTGTCAACGCGCACCCAGCGAATAGCCGACACCATGTGCTGTTTTCACATATTTCCGACAAAATCGTTCCGATACGGCCGGCTCAAAATGGCCGCCACGCATCGGGCTCTGCGCACACAGAGACGATTTAGATACACGCATAGCACACATACAAACATTATCGTCCGACGGCCCACGGGCGTCCAACGGTGCCGCCAACATATCGGTGTCGGCTCCGATATAAGATATCGGGCCGGACAATGTGAAAGACAGGTACGTATTTCATACATTTTACTTGCCCCGATATCGTATCGTCGTCCGATACCGATATCGGATTGGATAATGCGAAAACGCTCTTCTAATACTTTTCCCGCCAATCATTGACGGTTATGACAAACGACGGTTCACTTCACAGAACTGTGCGATTATGTTTGGGCCGAATGATAATTTATTTATTTTGTTCAGGAAATTAGAACAAAAATATCGTATAAAAGTTTTCTTAATTTTTATTGAAAATAAATTGTTTTGCTCTAATTTAACGTCTCTTAAAATATTGGCACCTAATTTGTTAGTACCTTGTATTGACGCTAATGTCGGATGTCGGGTGGACCGATTTCAATGCCTTTTTTTTATGGAAGCGAGTCTCTTTTTGGTTATATCTTATCTCATCATCATCATCATCAACAGCCCGAAGACGTCCACTGCTGGACAAAGGCCTCCCCCTTAGAACGCTACAATGAACGACCATTTCGAATTCATTTTTTCATTTTTTTTTTTCATTTTGGTTATATCTTATCTATGTTTAATTAAAGGGCGCACCGAGTTTTTGCGGATTTATTGCATTCATTTAATCCTTTCTATGAGAGAGGAGGAGGAGGTCTATGTGGGAGGCCTATGTCCGACAGTGGATGTCCTACGGCTGAGTTGATGATGATGATGATTTTATCTATCCTGTATCACTAGTAAAGTTTTACTTTTGAAACTGTTAGATGTTTGAGGATTGACTCTCTAGGCCATACACTGTGGAAATACGACTTGTATTCCGTTAGATAGAAAAAAAACGTTGAATAATAGGTAGCCCTCCTTAAAATCGGTCACCAGTTTTTGAGACTCTTTGGGGTTTCGATTTTTCTAAGTTTAGACAATCCTTGTGGACGGAGCCGCGGACAAAATCTAGTTGTTCACAACATGTTGCCACCGCAGAAGATCGGCAAACCGAGTTGTAACTTACAGCAACAACAATTTGCCACAATTGTCCAAACTAGCTGAAACTTCAGTATTGTTGAAACTTCAGCTCGGAGTTGGTAACAAGAAATGCGATACGAGACTACAAAAAATTCAGTACGCAAGCAAATTTTGCAAGACAATATAGCAAGGCTATGTATACATATGTCGACGAGAGCGGAGAGGAGAGATGAGATGATGATGATGGATGAAATGAGAGTACTTCCGTCTCGCCGTCAGGATGCGTTCATGATGTAGGTACTTGAGTGAGGGCTTCAATAAGAACTTCTTTTGGAATGCAGGTCTTTTATTTCACCAACCGATAATAATTAAATCACAGAACCAATCAGAGTATGTACAGAGCTAATCGACAGACGAACCGACAGAATCATTAGCCAGGTGTTGTCGTCTCCACAGTCCGAGGTAGAATGACGCTCCAGCCAACGAGCCCGTCCACGTGCACCGTAACCGGTCGTTATGTCACACGGCGTTCGCCGCCATCTCGATATTTTAATAGTCAATTGATATCCTATAAAGATGGCTTGATTATTGTTATCCACGACACATATATCGCCGGCCCCGGGAACAAAATGATAACCGCCACTATCTTAGTTTTATTTTATGCCATATTTGGAATCCGTAGGTGCCAAAGCACCTGCTCAATTTTTTTCGCAAATTTTGTATGGTAAATGACAAAATTAAAAAAAAATACAATATTTTTCAAAAGATTTATTGATATCCCTTTTAACTAGAATAAAAATGTGCAGTACGTTTATCATAAAATAATTAAAGCTCATCGCATGACAAACATCCATATCATTATGTTCTCGAAAAAAAATAGATCGCAAAGTAATGATATGCGTACTTATCATTTTATTCACGTCGCAAACTACTAGATGCTTTTCGTGCAATGGCGCTCACCAAAACGACGCATTTGAAACGGAACTCTAAAACTTACTGCCATCTCCTTTTGTCACATTGCACGGGACGAATATTTATAAATTTCAATATACGAATTAAATATTGCAATGGTTTATATCGGCATGTCACGTGCCTAGACGTGGCAATGTTTATTTACAATAACAAAATGCCTCTCAGTGTGCTCTCAAACCAACTTACTAAAACATTGTGTCGGCGTTTTAATGTTTGTTTTCGAATAATTAAGTGCTAAAACTATATTATAATTATTGGTGTAATTGGAGTAACAGTGAAATGAGTGACAATTAATAAACAAAGGACATCGCGTTTTAATGACTATTATGAGTAATGTTAAAGCTAATTGAAAAAGGCAAAATAATGAGAATACTGGTAAGTTTTTTACATATTAAAACGTTTTATGCATTGTGCATTGCACCCTTTTAAGCGTGATCGACAAACAAACATCGACTGTATTCATAAAATCATATACATGTATATGATTTAAGACAAATCTCTACAGAAAAAAATGATTCTGAATTGAACCAAGATTTCTCACCAGATGTGTCCGAATAATTGCCTAGCCCAGAGAGATTTCAAAATTAACAGCGCAGTGAGAGTTCTTCAAGTATTGGAGGAGACTCAAATTATTTAAAAAAACTTTCAGAACATAATAAGCACTCCATCAACTTTGTCGAACATTTCCCTCGTATTGAATTCTGTGGATTTTCTAGCATCACCTTCAATCGTTTACAACTTAACGGGAGTCCAGCAACACACACCAATCATTCTAATGGTTTAACACAACCTCGACACATGAATGTAGGTATAATAGGACCCTTTCATAAGAATTCAAAATGTGTACCATAGTCAAATATTCCTTAGCAACCCACAGCCGTCAACATCGTCTAATTCTAGAAGTATTTTTGATGATCGAGAACAAGAACTAGCGTCGCCTTTTAATGGTAATGATTTTGATGAAACATTACAGAGGAATTTAATTGTGTAGCAGTGTAATCTCAGAACGATTGTCGGTAGTTGAAGCATGACGTATAGACCTGCCCTCCAGAGCCCTGACTCTCAAAGTTCTCCTGTCCCTCACTATCTTGACAATGGGAACCTAGTTCACCAAAGTCCTGTTCGTCGCAGTTCTGCCCATCAGAGTCTCGATCGGAGTCCAGCCCATGAAACTCTTGCCCATCAGTCTTGCGCAGTACACTCTCAGCCACCAAAGTCCTGACCATCAGACCCATCATCATTTATACTCTCATGAATAGTCCACCCGACTCTGACATTCAAGAAGACTGTACAAATCATGACTTAACACAGAAGAAACTTACAAGGAAACAGAAACAAAATGATGACACAAGTCAAGACTCGACTAGCAAGAAACTCAAGAATTTGGAGAAGCAAATACAGGATGCAGATCAAAGAAATCATTTAACAAAAAGAAAATAAAACTACTAAAAATGTGGCGAAAAAATGAATGAAAAATGTGTAAAAAAAGCAAAAGAGAACATAATGGCCAATATTATAAAATAAGAGATCATGAGCGAGGAAGTTCATCGTGAACCATTTAATAGTTAAAGATATTAAACGGATCTCTATAGTTCGAAACACGAACACGAAGAAACAAGCGGGGAACAGACAAACACCAGCTCCTTTATTCAACCCAAATCCTGTCTCCGATTTTGAACTGCAAGTGCTGTGTACAGAGCATATGCCTATAAGTAAGGCTTTATTATGGCGACTTCATTAGCTTTGCAAGTCACAAGACATTTCAGCCCAAACCATGGCTTTTATGACTCCCTGAGCATCAATACCAGTACTGCATTAATGAAAACCAAGAGGAAGACGATGACAATTGATTTACCTGATTTCATGTTTAATAGTCACCCGGGTAATGCTCAATCAAGGAAAAATGATTTTATAAATTATTGTTAGACTGATGAAAAATAATACCAAATGCGTAGGTTATTTTGTTTTTGATTTTATATACTTTAAACTTAGTGGTAATTAGTCTTTGAAAAATAATCTTTTGTTTTTAGTTACTTTATGAAACTGGGCGTTTATTATTATTTGATTTTGATTTAAACTATAAATGATGCGACTATACTTACATTTAGTGGTATTGTTGCACGTTTTATAATGCAAAACTTTGATTTT